>NC_044509.1:2795733-2970733 GCF_902362185.1 Chanos chanos | reverse complement strand
ACCTGTGTTCACTTTTGTTTCCCTGATTCCCCCCTCTTTATTAAGCCCTCTGTTTCACTCTTTCGTTGCGAAGTCTACACTTATCCTACGTGTATTCTGACCGTTCTGAAACCTATTCTGGATACTTTCAGTGTTATTCCGTTTGCCTCCAGTCTGTTTACCGTCCTGTGTTGGATTTTGTGTTTGTTTTTGTACTCGCCTGGTTTTCATTAAATTACAACCATCTCTGCACTTGCGTCTGGCTACCTGGTGATTTCGAGACACACAGACAGTACAGGATATGTAAAAGTGAGATTCCCAAAGGAAGTAGTGTCCCTGCCATACAATGTAAAGTTCAAAACGGCCAAAGGAGCACAGTACCTCAGGCTGATTCATATTGTCAGCTGAAGATCTGGCGATAGTGTATGAACCCTGGGCACGTGCTAAGAGACTGTCCAGAATTTAAATGCCGTGAGTGCTTGGAGCACGGACACTTTGCACGGGACTGTAAAGCAGTAGGATGCCCGGAGTGTCGACAAAACAGATGTGATATTATTACAAGAAATATACTGGAATGATGAAATAGTGAATGGTTTGAAATGTATGTGGGATGGAGACATGTTTGATAACAATAGGGATAATCAAAGAGGGAGAGGGGTTGCTATTTGAATTAAAAGTAGGACATGTGAAAAGGCTGAAGAGGTTTACAATGGTGGGGAGGGAAAACTTACAGCAGTCAGCGTATGGTTTGGGGAGGAACCTATGGCATTGTGCAACTTGTATGCACTTAATGGTGTGAGAGAGAGAGATTTTTTTTAATAATATGAGTGTATGAGTGACTCTTGTGAGGGATTCTAACACAGTCTTTAGTAAAATGGACATTGCAGAGGGCATGGTTTTTAAAACAGATTTGGGAGACAGTTTGTGTTTTTTTGTTTGTTTGTTTGCTTTATGCGAAAGTAGAATTGATTTTATGTCATTTAAAAATACGTGAAGCTTTTTTTTTTTTTTAACAAAGAAATGTCAGTGATCATGGTTTTTTATTTGTAAATTTGGATTTGACAGGGGTGGAAAGGGGACCAGGTGTATGGGTTTTAGATACAGAACTTTTAAAAGATAAATCTTATGCTATGGGGGTGGAGGGAATTATTAATTATTAGAGAGCTAATGACTTGTATGAAGAGGATTAAATAATTTGGTGGGATGATATCAAATATGTCTTCAAGAGGTCTTCAATGGAGTAAGGTAGAAGGGTTAGGGCTTGACACTCACTTTTTTTTTCCCCAAGGAGCACATGTGCTCCTAAATTGAAAAATTTAGGAGTGCATAAAGAACTTTAGGGGCGCAATGAATATTTATCAAATAATGCCTTTTTCCTTAATAAAGGGATACGAGGAGACATTTCCAAACAAAATGATTTAATTTATTTCAACACAAAGTGCACTAGGTTTTTAATATCTGCTTCAAACTATATTTATTTAGTAATTATGTAATTATTTATACTTTGAACTGTTTTTAACTGTATAAACAGTATGAACGGTATCAACACTCTATAATAAAGAAGTTCTTCTCAGTTCTAAGAGGACTTATTTGATTAATGATTTTATTACAGTCCATGGACGTGATTTTATGCTTTTAACGGAAATATGGTAAAATGATTGTGGCACTGAAACTGTATTAATTGAGTTGGCTCCACCAAACTTTATAAATATCTCGTGTGCCGGCAGGAAAGGTGGAGGCATAGCTACTCTATTTGAAGATTCTTTCCGATCCAAGCACCTATCATTTGGTGACTTAACATCCTTTGAGCATCTCTGTGCAGTTCTGAGAGGGGCTCCAACAATATTACGAGTAATTGTCTATGGGCCTCCACAGTACAATGCTAAATTTACTGATGAATTTACAGAGACTTTTGGACTCTCTCAGCATGTGTCCGGGGGTCTCAATATATCAGTCACTGTTAAGGATGTCGCTTTGTCAGATCATTACTGTGTTTTCTTTGAAATGTGGACCACACTAGACATCAAGACCAGACATGTTTACTATGAGAAAAGGTTTATAAATAACAGCACAGTTACACTTTTCATGAGCAACCATGCACCATGTATATCGACTGATTCTGTTGATGCCTAGCTGGATAGCTTCAATTTAGAAATTGTTAGTGTTATGGATGAGATTGCACCAGTTAAAGTTATAACCATGTCATGACAACCGAGAGCACCATGTAGGAATGCTACTGCAGTTCAACTCTAAAAGAGAGAATGTAGGAGGGCTGAACACTGATAGCGTAAAACCAACCTCCAGATTAACAAAGAAATCTTCAAAGACAGGCTGCATGATTACAATACAATAATGTGCAAAGATAGACAATCCTTTTTCCTCCACCATTATCAATGATAACATTAACAATAGCAAAATACTCTTTGCCATGGTTGACAAACTAACAAAGTCACCTACATATATGGCCCCTGCATTAGAATCAGTTGAGAGATGTAATTAGTTTGCAGACTTCGACACTAAAATCCATAATCAGAAAAGCCATTAGTGCATATCTATCCCCCAATGAGTCAGGTTCCCTCCATTACCACATAAAAATATGGTTAAAATGTCCCAGTTTAGTGCTATTAATACTGAAATTTTAATCGATACAGTGAGTCATCTCAAATCATCCACCTGTAGTCTTGACGCATTACCAACCAGCTTTTTAAAGAATGTGTTTCATTCAATATCAGTGGACAAACTTGAGATAATAAACACCTTACTCATTTTGCAAGCATTTTTCCTAACACATTAACAACTGCAGTTGTGAAGCCTCTCTTAAAAAAGAAAAAACTTAGAAGCAACTCCATTAAGCAATTGCAGACCTATTTCAAATCTACCTTTCATTTGAAAAAATCACTGAGAAAATCGTCTTCAAGCAACTCACTGGTTTTCTGTTCTTAAATAGATGATTCTGGCTTAATCATAGTACTGAGACTGCTCTAATTGAGGTTATTAATGACATTTGCTTACATACAGACTCTGGAAAGTTATCTGTTCTACTATTGCTCGATCTCAGTGCTGCTTTTGATACCATTGACCATAACATTTTCATAGATAGACTTGAGAACTGGGTTGGACCCTCAGGAACTGTCCTATAATGGTCCAGTTCATACCTGCAAGGAAGGTAATACTTTATTTCCTGTTTCAACAATGTTTGAGAGAGTGCCAGTAACCTGCGGTGTGCCCCAGGGTTCAATTTTTGGGCCACTCTTATTTACTTCATACAAGCTTCCTCTTGGCCAAATCCTAGAAGACTGAGATATCTTACCACAGGTAATGCCGATATCTCTTGGCCCTCTCCCCAAACAACTATGGTCCCTTTGACTCACTTTATAAGTACCTTGAGAACATCACTAACTGGATGGGACAAAACTTTCTGCAGTTGAATAAAGATAGAACAGACATTTTTTATTCGGGAATAGCAATGAGAGGCACAGACTAGCTGCCTATCTGGACTCAAGAGCTGTACAGTCTAAAGAAGTAGCAAGTAACCTTGGTGCACTAAAAGACTCTGATCTTGTTGATGTTCTTAAGGTGATAAAATGCAGATTTAGTAATTGCTTTGACATGACTGCTAAAGCTAAGATCAGAGATTTTCTGAATAAACCAGACCTGGAGAACCTCATCCACGCCTTTATTTCTATCAGGACTGATTACTGTAATGGACTCCCAAAGAAGACAATCAAACAGCTTCAGCTGATTCAAAATGCAGCAGCCAGCGTTATCACTAGGAGTAAAAGAAGATAACACATCACCCCGATTCTAAAATCCTTACACTGGCTACAAGTAAGTTACAGAATAGATATTAAGATACTATTACTGGTCTTTAAATCACTTAATGGTGTAGACCCAGCGTAACTATCTGATATGCTGCAGTGATACGAGCTGAGCAGAAGTCTAAAATCATTAGGAACAAGTCAGTTAGTCTACGGTAAAGACTAAACATGGAGAAGCAGTGTTTAGCTATTACACTGCTTTTAAATGGAACCCTTTGACAGAGAGCATTAGAAGAGCCCAGAGACTAGACACTTTCAAATCTGGGTTGAAAACGTTCCTATTTGACCAGGCGTTCAGCTCAGTTTAACACACTGTTAGCTCTACTGCATTTCTATCCTGTAACAGCACCTTATTATCCTAATTTAATTTTTAATTAGCTTTTTATTTCATGTTTAATGTCTTCTTTCTTAAATCTATTGTTTTAATCATGTTTTTAATTTCTATCCTCATATCTTTTTAATTTGAATTATCTTTGTGCTGAATGAAAGGTTCTATATAAATAAACCCTCTGTCTTTTGAAATAATGACTAACAGGCTTCATACTTTGCGTATGTTGCTAGCTAACTTTAGCTATGTATCTAGCTCACTGCGTGTTCACTCTTGACTTTTTTTTTTCTAGGAAAAGTAGTGTCTTTGTGCTGATAAGTGGAACACGTGATTTTTTTTCAGCGGACAACATTGGTTTAGCACAGTGACTGTATGATCTTCAGTGTTGTTGTTGTTGTGTGATCAACCTTTTTGCTGATAAAAAGGAAAAAAAATAGAGGCTGCTTGGGGTGAATTTTGCAATACTTTTTATTTGTGCACATGTTCCTAAATACATTTTACAAGACTGCAGTTTTGGAAACAAAGGAATTTGTGCTTATGAGGGACATTTTTAATCATAAATGCTTCAATGTTGTCAAAAATGTGGTATGTTTTAGGAGTGACAGCTATGCCAATGTGGGTTGTTAAAAGACTTAAAAGGAGTGTTTTAGATTTTTTTTCATGGGTACTAAAGCCAGCAAGAATTGCATATGATACACTAATTGGTACAAAGGAGAAAGGGGGGCTAGGACATTTAGATCCTGCAATACGCATGAAGAGTCTACCAGTAAAAGTGGTCAGGAAGTTTTTAAACTCTGAGCAGGTGGGGACATGGAAGGAAGTAATGAAATATTTTTTATGTAAATGTAGGGGAATGGATATTGCAGAGGATATTTTAATGGATGAAACTAAAGAAAAGCATGATCACAGGGTTGCCAGAGTCTTATAAAGGAGCTTTTATGTTTCTTGGGGAGAGTTCTTATACTAGGCACTAAAAGGGACAGAAAAGATTTGAAATAGTTGGAGAGAACACCAGAGGCTTATTTTAAAAGGAAAGAGGACAGAATACGCATAGGTTTGTGGCCTTTAAAATTGTGGAAAATTTACACTGATTTAGGGATGTTGCTTTTATTCCTTCGAGGTCAAACGAATACTGCTTAAGACTCTTTCCTGGGATGGAGGTGGGCAGCATATGGAAGAATCATAGACTCAACCTCATACCTTTTTTTTTTATTTGGTTTCAGTGGTAAATGTAGCAATGTGTATACTCTTAATTTGTTTTTATCTGTTGCCAGATATACAATCTGGTGTAGCTGAAATGTCCAAAAGGAAGGAGACTGTGGTATTTCATTGTGCACACTATACAAAGTGAAATTACCATTTTACCAAGGTGGTTTTACAGTAAATTTACCAAAATAAAGAATGTAATAGCATGTTTGACTTTTTTTTTAAGGGTCCATTGTTCACAAACGAAGAAATAGATTAAACTTGTTTAATATTGATGGTTGATAATATTATATCATTATTATAATAAAATTTATATAATAATATAATGAATATGATTAATATATTATCAGTATTTATATTATATTAGGTATGTGTGATTAGATAAAGTCATGTATTTGTTTGAATTGGATTGTCACGATCTAGCCCGGTCCTTCCACTGCCTAGCCATGTTTTCTCTCTCTCCTCTTTATGTGCCCTGTTCCTGGGTCCCGCTCCAGGTTCACAGTTCCACTTATCACCAGCCTTCTCTCCACACACCTGTTCACTATCACCTCATTAGACTATTTTAAAAGCCATGTTTCTTCCATTCAGTTCTTGTTAGATTATCTTGTCTGTTTTCTGGAGATTGTTCAGTCTTTTCATGCAAGATTCAAGAGTTTTATTGTCATGTGCACAGCAAAACAGGCAGTTACACTGTACAGTGTAACTTTTTTGTTTTTGGTGATTGCTTGGTACATTTGTGCCCTCCTAGTCTCTGACCTGTGCTTGCTCACTTTGATTCCTGTTTTTGCCCTTCCCTGTACCTCTCTTTTAGTATTGAGCTGATCTCTGATTTTTTTAACTTTGCCTGATCCCTTACTTTTTGTCTATTTGTGTACTGACTCTGGATTACCATTTCTGACTGGATTCTGCCAGACATTTTCTGCATTTTTTGATTATTAAAATTTACTTTTAGAACTCTCGCCTCAAGAGTCTCCTTTTGGGTTTAAATGCCACGTCCCAGGCCTCACAGGCAACGACATGGAGTCAGTAGGAATGTAACTGAAGTGGAGGAGGCTGTTAATGAATACCTTGCTATATCCAAATATGTTTGAAAATATCATTTGTAAGCATGGTTTTATGCTTAACTGGCAAAGTTCACTATTTAATGTTCCTGGTCTGAATGTATTATGATTCTGATGGATTTTCATTTATAAATAATTATAATTAATTTTTCAATGTATACATTATTCTGAGAATTTGATTTTTATAGAAAAAGGATGAAAGTGTCTTGTGAAAGTGCTATGTTTTCTGTATTTTACTGGAATTATTTTAATAAGCTAAGCAGGGTCGGACTTGGTTAGTCATTGGATGGGAGACCGCCTAGGAATACCAAGTGCTGTAAGCTTTTCTTTTTTCTCTCTCCTCTCTGTCTGTCTTTCTCTTGCTGCTGGCAATCCGGATGATTTTCATTTCGTCCCTTTTACTCTGTGTCTCTCTCTGTCTCCATCTCGTTATGTGAGCGTGTTCAGAGCTGACAGACTGGCAGCCGAAACAACAGGAATGTGAAAATAAGTTAAAACGTTTTTGCTGCTGCTCTGTGTTGTTTTGGATGTAAACTTCATGACTGACTTGGAAGACCTGTGCTGGCGCTGTGACGACAATGAAATCTATCTGTAGCATAGAAGGAATTTCTTAGTTTGGAAAAAAAACTTTTTTATTATATTGCATAATGCTGTATTACATTATGTTGCAATATGAAGTGCTATATGATGTTTATTCCCATACGTGGAATTAGATGGGCTTGTTTGTGAAGGAAGAGGAAAGAGTGAACGAGTGCGATAAGTTGTTATTTTATTGATAGTCAAAAAGGATTTAAGGATGGTCAAGAGCAGTGTGTGAGGCAGCGTGGTTTGAAGAAGTTGTTGCAGTGTAGGAGTGGGCGATATTTCAAATAAACTCAATGTGTCATGGCTTGCTCTACGTGCGATGTAGTAAATGACTATGCTGCGAACATCGAGTGCAAATTGTCACAATTTTTTTAACCCACCAGCAAGACACTCATCCTGGCATTTCGCTTCTCTCGCTCTCTCCTATAGTGCGCTCTCTTTCTCTCTCACAGACACAAGAAAAAAAAACGCATACATACATCACGCACATTCACCTGCCCATCCAGAGTACTCTCCTGGGCGAGTGTGTGTGACGTACATAGGTGAGACATATCGAGGTGAGATGTGTGTTTTTGTATCTGGAGGGAAGAGGGAAAGAGCCTGGAGAGAACGAAAAAAGTAAAGCGCCAAAGGGAGTTCATACATGTTGAGTTCAGAAACAGTAACAGAAAATGGAGGCGAACAAATTGATTCCAAAAACAAACAGCGGTTCAGGTGTTGCAAGGAAGATGTTGAAAAGCCTAAATACTATTTTGTTAAATTTAACTTGATTGTGATCTCCCTCTTTTTGCATGCAAGTTGAAAATTGTTCCAATAGAGACCACTAATGAACCTATTTTTTGCTTTTCTTTTGACGTTGTTTGTAGCCATATTTTTCAAATTTCATATTTTGTCATTTTTTTCTTGAAGTTCATTTTAATCATTTTTCGGTCAATTTATGTTCCTCACTCCCCGGCAGTTTTGTCTATTTGGGGAATAGTTTTATTTTTTTTTGTTTTCACAATGGCTGACTTTCTGGCAAACCATCCACAAAAAATGGAAAGAGATTTTGTTGATGACAAAGGACATAGTGATTTCTGGATCTGCACAAAGACAAAGAGAAATAACAGAAATGAAAGATGTTTGAGGACTATCATTTGAAATTCAGAAGAGGATGCAGTGGATGACAATATGGATGAAAACGGCATAGAGCCTGGCCATGGACACAGACAAAGATTGGCTAATCATTTACATCAAGAACTCTGATATCAGAGAGATTACAAAAAAGAGGTGACACTGGTGATCGAACTGAACGATATTAAGAGATTAAGGCTTAGCAAGTTAATTCAGCTGACAAGAAACTTGGACTGGGAAAGCTAAGTGGTGTTTGGCAATGGCCAAACGATGCATTTGAAGCAACTTTAGAAAGTGAAGAGCTATGCAAAGAATTGCTGGATGGAATCTCAACTGATGGACATATATGCGATGTCAGAAGACTGTGTTCGACGTAAATGATATCTTTTTTCAACTTGCCAACCTACATCTCTGATGCAGTCATCTTGGAAAAACTGAAGACGTGGGGAGTAACTCCCATCCTTCCTCTTCGGCGCCGTTACTGTCCACAGTAGCAGATGGGACGAGATATATTCAGGTCAAGTTCTCAAAAAGAAGTCATGTCGCTGCCCTACAGTGGGCTGTATGAGACTGGGGATGACCCGTAGTATTTTCAAGTAATTCATGATAAGCAAGTCAAAGTGTGTAGACTCTGCATGAGTCCAGAGCAGATAATGCGGAGCTGTCCTCAGGTTTAAGTGCCGTGAGTGTCTGGAACAGAGGCACTGCGTGAGAGACTGTCAACCCACAAGATGCCCAGACTGCAAGAGAGCAGTGATTTGCTACACGTGTGTGCACGCTGATGAACAGGAGATGCAGGAGAAGGAGCAAACAACTAAAGGTAGGGGGGAACTCCCCTTAGGTGTGACATTCCAGCCAAGAGGCCATGGAGCAGAGGGAAACAAGGCAGGAGGGGAGCCCAGTGTTGAAAGATTCTGAAGAGAGCCTACAGAGTGGACATACAAGGCAATGAAGAGAAGCAAGGTCCTGACAACACAGCAGGTGCCACAGAGACGGAGGGATCGAAATGGATGCTACAGATGTTATGGATATAGCAAGCGAAGTGGAGAAAGGCCACCTAACAGATGGGGAAGGAAAAGGGATTGAAAGTGGAACACCCAGAGAAAGACGAAAGAGAAGCAAGGTAAAGCCAGACTTGGACAGTGCTTTAAGAAAACAACAGCTGAGAAGAGAAAAGGTTAGAAAAATATTAAAGGAAAAGAGAGGATCGAAGAGAGAATATATTTGAAACACTAGAAGAAACGAAATTAGAATGAGTGTTTTGAAAGTTTTTTATCATTTTATCTAATGAGTTGTTTTTGTTTTGTAAGTTTAAATGTAAGAGGTCTGTCAAGTGTGCAAAAGTTCAGAAAAGTATCTGAACTCACTAACAATGTGGATATTTTATGCATACAGGAAACGTATTGGGATGATGCAATAGCAGAGCATTTAAACCACAATGTGGGATAGGGAAAAGAGGGATTGCAATTATGGTCAAAAGCGGGAGACGTGAAAGTGGAATTAGTCTATAAAGATAATAGCAACAGAGCAGTAACAATTAAATTAATTAATAATGAAGAGAAAATGACATTATGTAACATCCACGTCCCAAATGTAGAAGAGCAAAAACAGTTATTTTATGAAGGTCTTAAGGTTTTAATAAACAGGTGGTAGAATATTATTTTAATGTGGGATTTTAACACTGTCTTAGAAAAAGATGATAAAGTCTTTTAGATCAGACTGTGGATGGGAGGAACTGAAAAGATTTATAGGGGAACATCGTTTTGTTGATATGTGGAGAACAAAGAATGGAGGGTGGGGGTCGCGGAGGTTTCGGGACTTTTCTAGACAACAAATTGTGAATGGAACATTAAAACAGAGTTACTTTTTTTTTTTTTTTTTTTATAAATACTTTAATATTTAGTATATGACTTTTTGTATGTCACTATGGATTTTCGTGGGGTGGAAAGAGGTCCAGGGGTATGGGTTTTGAACACTGAACTTTTAAAAGACGCAATATACAGAGCGGAGGCAGAAAACATCATTTAAAATAGTTTGGAATGCATTTTATTTGAAAAGGAAAAGAGAGTGTGGTGGGATAACCTGAAAAAAGACCTAAAGAACTTTTCAGTTGAATACAGTAAGAAAGTACAGAAATTGAAGAGAAGAAAGGAGAGGACAATCAGGAGGCAGAGGAATTGCGAAAGCAAGCGGGGGGAGGGGTGAATTAGATAAAATTATACATTTAGAAGAAGAATTAAAGGAAATTGAAAATGAGAAATATAGGGGAGCTATGGTCAGAAGTAGAGCCAAGTATTTGACTGAAGGGGAAAAATGCAACAATTTTTTTTTAGCCCAGAGAAGAACAGACAGAGGGCAGAGATCTTTATTCTAATTTATTCCAGAAGGGAGTTCATTTAGAAGACAAGGAGTTTTTACCAAATCAAGTGTGGCAGGGTGAAGCCGAACAGGGGTTTGGGTTGCCCAAAACGCACCAAAAACAAACAAACAAAAAAATGGCTCCGCCGCAACTAGCACGTAAGTGCAAGGTGTTTTATTTCCAGTGCAAACCAAAACGGTCCCAACCAAAGTGAAGAAAAGTGGAAAAAAAATGTCCAAAATGGCAAATATGTACAGTGAAAAAAATATGTATATATATTTACAATAAAACAAACAAAAAACATATAAATAAACAAACAAACAAACCAACCACTACTTTCAATTTCTCAAATTAAACTCACTTCAACACACCACAGCTACACTCTGTTACTCTCCTAACTCCCTCAATGTACAATGACCAAAAAAAAACCCTTTTTGTGCTATAAGCCCCTCCCCTTAGAACATACCAGCTTCCTTCTGTTAATTTAAAATAAGATAGCAATTAATTATCCACCCCAGTACATATACACAATCACAAACACAAATTCACACTCCACAGTAATGTTTTAACTTTTACCATTTCTGGCTAGTAACAGCCGCTCGTTACATTTTAATGTAAAAACCCTTTTCCGTGGAGTGGTCCCTTCCCTGTGTGCATCACGCATGCGCCACTCCAGCTAAACCAAATTAACAAACTCGCGTTCCTACGGTTCTGTTTGCTGCTCCCCTGCACCGGTAGTCCTATGCTACTGTAACCAAACAGACGGACAAACAGAGAAAACAGAGGGAAACATTACAACGCAATAAGAATGTTCAAACCAAGCGACATGTATAAAGACGGGACAAACATTTAACTGGGTAATTGTGTGTGAGTGTAAACTGATAGACAGTAACGGTAAACCAACAACAGTAAAGACGCTAACAAACATTTAGGTGTAATTGGGTGTGTTTGTAGGGTGTTTTAAACTGTAAGATTGTGGACATGAATTGGAAATGTTTGTGTGTATGAAACCGGGTAACCTGCTGCGTGCTTCGAGTGTGCACCCTCGAAGTTAGCGCGGTATTTTATTGGAATATGTGCATTATCGATATGTATGAATGACGTACACGTAACAGGACACAAACACGAACGAACACTGTACAACTACGGAAAAGTGGTTAGTTTGGGGGGGAAAGGCGCCACTCGCGGCCTGAGACAGAGCCCTCTGTCACATCAAGTTAAAGTTGAATTATCTGAAGAGGACAAATCAAATGTGTGATTTTACTGAGTAAGAAATTGAAATGGCCATAAATCAAATGCAAAATGGGAAAATCTCAGGGTTATATGGTCTGCCATGCGAATTTTACAAGATTTTTAAGAAATTTGATTCCTATTTTACTTGAGGTTTTTAAGGATATAAGAGGGCGATATGAGTCAGACCATGAAAAGGGACATGATTAAAATAATCCATAAAAAGAGGGGGGATGCTTACAGTTGAAATAAATTTAGGCCTTTAAGTATGCTTAATACTCATAAGACTTTAGCAAAGGTTTTAGCCAACAGAATAAAGAAAGTTTTACCCTCAATTATAGAATCCAGCCAAGCGTACGCTGTCCTGAATAGAGACATCTCAGATACAGTCAGTAACATAAGAGAACCAATATGGTATATGGGAGAAAAGAAGGACAATGGCTATTTGATAAGTCTGGACTTAGAGAAAGCTTTCGACAGAGTTGAGCACGAATATTTATTTGATCTATTAATAAAGTTTGGGTTTGGCAACGGAACCTTGAGATGGCTGAGATGTCTCTGTTCAGATGTTAATAGCTGTATTAAATGTAATGGCTTTTTAACCGATTTTATTCCAATACAAAGATCGATCAGGCAAGGATGTCCACTGTTGTACACTCTTGTGGCTGAGCCTCTGGGGCTGGCCATCAGTGCGGATAGTGGCATCAGGGGGGGTTTTAGCAAAGAACAAACAATTTTGTCAGTATGCAGATGACACCACACTTATTTTAAAGGATTTAAATAGCATTGAAAGGGCCAGCCACATTTTAAAAAGATATTGCAGGGGATCAGGAGCACATGTGAATTATAAAAAAACACTGTATATGAGGGTGGGACAAACTGAAGAATTACCATCAAATATTCCATTTAAAGAGGAGTGAAATAGTGTTAAGATTCTATGAATAAGAATTGGGAAGGATGAGATTAGAATAAGGGACATTATATGGGAGGAAGCAATGAAAGGGATGGAGAAAAAATAAAATTAGTGGAAGCAAGAAAGTTTAAAACTCAAAGGAAAGGTTTTTAGTTTTGAATGCTCTGTTTTTATCGAAGATGTGGTACGTCCTGGGTGTGGTGAGCATACCAATGTGGATTCTTAAAAGAATTAGAAAATTTGTTTTAGATTTTTTATGGCATGGCAAACCAGCAAAGATCGCCTATGGCACACTCATTGGGAGGGTGGAGGGAAGATTGTGTTCTTATAAAAGCATCTAAAAGGCCCAAAGTCTTAGGGTGAAAACAATGAAAAAGTTTTTAAACAGTGATATGCAGGGGTGGAAGGGTCTTGAGGTTTTTTAATTGAATGTACAAAAGTGGAAATAGGGACTGCAGTCTTGTGGATGAGGATGAAAGTAAATATTCATTCAGCCGCTTATCCTAATTAGGGTTGCGGGGGATGCTGGAGCCTATCCCAGCGTTCACTGGGTAAAAGGTGGGGAATCACTCTGGACAGTTCACCAGTCCATCACAGGGCAGACACACACATTAACACCTAGGGGAAATTTAGTATCTCTAATTCGCCTGACTTGCATGCAATTTGGACTGTGGGAGGAAACCGGAGCTTCCGGAGGAAACCCATATCGACACAGGGAGAACATGCAAACTCCAAACAGAGAGGACCCTGACTGCCTGGCTGAGAATCAGCCCTCCTTACTGTGAGGTGATGGCGCTACCCACTGCACCACCGTGCCGCCCTGAAAGAAAACACGCTACAGGGAATTCCAGAGTTCTACAGAGACGTTTTCATGGCATAGGGGGATTATTTAACAAATGTGTATGTTGAGCCAAAAGGTAACACACAGCTTTTGTAGCAGCCATTGTTTTTAAACCCCAGGATTGTTTTTAATGAGCAAGAATTATATTTTAGGTTGGTTTAATGCGGGGATGAGACAAATCAAAGATGTGTTGTACGAGGTTAGGCCTGGGTATCTGCTGAGACAAACCATCAATGACTCAATTGAAGAAGTGGAAGATGTTGAAAACAAAGTGCAATTAAAGCACAATGCAGAAAACTGAAACAAGTTGTACTAAATGATTGGTTTGAGAGAACTGATAAGAATGAAGACATGTGAGAATAATGTACTAGGCGTGCATGTCAAGTCGAAAGAGAAACATATTTCTTTCACCATTTGTATACGGAGTCCTTTATTCTTATTTTTTTTTTTTTTAGAAGTGTTTGTCGAACTTAGGGCTACCCTCTACTGGGGGAGACACCTGATCTCGGAAGCTAAGCAGGGTAGGGCTTGGTTAGTACCTGGATGGGAGACCGCCTGGGAATACCAGGTGCTGTAAGCTTTTCTTTTCTCTTGTTTGTCTTTCCTCATTTCTCCACTGGCAATCCAGGTACGTGTTTACAGCAGACAGACCAGGAGCAGCGGCTGCCAAAACGGGGCTGCTCATTCAGTGTTAAAGGCTGCTGCTTTCGCCTCTCTGCTCACAACAAAGTTTGCAAATTGTTGTCAGTCACACTGAAATAACAGGAATGTGAAAATGAGTTGAAGCGTTTTTGCTGCTGCTCCGTGTGCTGTTTTGGCTGTGGACTTCATGGTTGGAAAAATATCTTTATTATATTGCATAATGTTGTATTACATTATGTTGCAATATGAAATGTTATGTGATGTTTAATCCCGTTGGAGGAGTTAGATGGGCTTGTTTGAGCTGAGAAAGAGGAGGAAATAGTGATGAGTGAGCACAATAAATTGTTATTGTATTGACAATACAGTGGGCCAGGGACGGCCGGTATAAATGGGCTAACAGGGCTAAGCCCTGACCATATTTTACAGTAAAAATGAGAAAATTATTGTTTAAAAAAACCTTTGAACAGATTGTTTTAAATTTTGGTGGAGCCTAGAGCAGCAACGACACCAAGTAGTCACAAGAAAAACACAGTATATCTCTAAATGTGCTTATTTTTTACAGCCCAAACACATTTTTTACAGCCCAAGCAGTGTAAGTTTCTATTCATCGGCGTAGCATTAAGTGAGTGACAGGTGTCATGGCACGCCCCCTTGATTTGCTGATCATTTGGGCTAAATTCATTCAGCCCACAGGCCAGTAATTTTTGACCAATGACAGCGGATATACAGACGGTACATACAGTGACGTGCTACTGTAGCACCTACTTGGGCAAGAGTGTGGAGGGAGATGTGAGCGAGAGCAGTTATAGCAATGGCGGGTGTTAGCATAAACGAGGTGGATTATTTACTTTCCAATTCATTTTCTGTCATATCTTTGGAGGCGAAGAGACTGGGGACACATTATCCAAATAACATAATCGTAAATTGTGTGTTACTTGGTTTCAAAGAAAGGATTGGCTAACGGCAAGTGTGGCTAAGAAATCAGTTTTCTGTTTCCCATGCCTGCTTTTTGGGGGTGACATGGCTTGGACCCAACAAGGAATTATGGATTTGAAACATCTATCTGACAAAATTAGGAAACATGAATGCAGCACGAGTCACATTGGAAATAGCGTAAAGCTATCAATGCTGGGTAAAGTTAACATCACCCTGTCAACTTGATGAGGGCCACCGCATCGCTATACAGAGACACAACGAGCTGGTAAAAAAAAACAAACATTCGCTATCTCGGATTGTGGACTGTATTAAATTTGTGGGGGCCTACAAATCTCCGACATCACTCCAGCGGGGTGTGTTTCTGGACCTCGTTGACCCATTCTCTTTTTTTTTAGATAGCCAGTTAGCCAATCACCTTTCAAACACACAAGTTGCCAAGTACACGTCTAAAACTAGCCAAAATGAGTTTCTTGATTGTATGTTAGCTGTTTATAGACACAAACTGGCTGATGAAATTTCACAGGCACCATAAAAATGGCATGTGCTAATGTGCGCAGAGAAAAATAGTAAAATGGTGTGTGAGTGAGTGAGAGAGAGAGTTTTTGGCATCAGGCCATTCTTGTGGCTACTTCTCTATAATGTTGTTTTAGAGCCCTTGCTATAACAAGGTATGTAGTAATGTTGCTGTAACTTGGTATTCTCGGATGTGATGCTGCTGTTGCTGCAGTGTGTGTGAGCTATTGATGAGTACAATGCATTTGGTAGCCCACCCACCCAATATCACCACCAGCCGTCAGTGCAGTGGGCAAAAAAAAAAAGTTTAGATGGTCAAGTGCAGTGTGAGAGGCGGTGTGGTTTGAAGCAGTTGTTGTAGGTGCTCTGTGACATCATAACGTGGTGACGCAAGTCAGGTTGAGTGTCGCCAGTAAATGCTTGCACTTGGCCGCGGGTTTGTGCTGGTGCACTCTTGAAGCGAAGAAGGAGTCGTAAGCCAAACGGTGGAGTGTCTCCTCAGCCATGATTGGTGCTTCTGCCACTGCAGCCCTCACTTACGGCCATACTACCCTGAGCACACCTTTGAGTTGGTACACTCCAGACTGTCTGAGCTTCAGTGTTCAAAAACTGCAGTTGAGGGGGAAACTTTGATATTTTTGCTCAGTATTTAATCCAACGATATAATTTTGTATTCATTTTTTTTTTGGTTTGAGTCAAGCCCCCAGGCAGATTTCTGTTTGGGGAGCATTATTCATTATTTTACAATGGAACAGAACTTTGTATGAACTTAAACTGGTTTCTAGGACAATGACAAATGGTTGGATGGCAATGAAACAGATGGAACCCACGTTAAGGAACAGGAGCATGGACACAGACAATGAGATAAGCATAATGGACTTGGCAATGATCGGGAAATGACTGACAATGGCAAAAGGAAGTGAAATGCCCAAAGACATGCTCAGATGGACTCGGTAGAATGAGAGCGGCAACGCAAAGCAAATATCGAGTATGACCAGAGCGGGATGTGTAAAATTGTTAAGCAGAGCATCAGAGGGCACTTCCAAGTGATGGAAATGAATCATGAAACCGGAGTTGAACAAATATAACGAGAGACGGGGGATGGACTGAGCAATAAGAGAGGTGGTGTTCAAAAATGCGAATGAAAAAGATGATGATATCCACAGCAATGAAAGAAATACCGACAAAGAGATGAGGCAGATAGAGATGAGTTGACGTTTCGGAAAACAAGCAAAACACTAAAGAGACTGTTTCAAAAAAAGCTACAGTGGACATAAGAAACAGGAGTAGAATGAGAGGTATAATCCTTTTCTTCTTATTCTCCTTCATGGCTTGTTAGAGTTTGGTTTCAATTAATGCAAGAGGACTGTGTAACCTGAATAAATTTCAAAAGTTAGTCTCACCAAGAAAACGGATATAATACATGTACAAGAAACAAACTGGACCAATGAAGCAGCAGAACTTATTAGAAAACAGCAGAATGGGCAAATTTATTGTAATAATGGTTCAAGAAGAGGGCAGGAAGTGGTTTAATGATTAAAAGAGGTGTATGTGAAAAAACTAAGATGGTATATGATCCATTTCGCCAAATGAGTGCCATTTGCTTGTTTTAACTCTTCCAAATTAAACTTCATTTTTGATCTTTTTTTCAACACTAAAAGTCTATTAAAATGTGTACTGGCCAATCTTGGGCAACTTTGTTTAATTTTTTACAAGGTTTCTGAGTGGAAGATGGTTGCATTTTTCTCAGTCCTGTCATCAAAAAAGTAACAGGAACAGGACTGAGTTTTTAGCATATCATTAGCAAAAACATGAAATGTAGCCACATGGCATCAATGCTAGTAGCATGAGAGCACTTAGTTTTGGTAAACCACTTGACTGTGCTATGTTAAAAAAAACCAAACAAACCAAAAAAACCCCTATAACAACCTCTAAGATATAATTTAGGTAACAGACTGAGACTGACATGCTCAGTCATACTTACAATATGACCAAAAATACAGAAAACAGAGTGAGAGAACTTACTTTTAGTCTTGCCATGGCCATCAGGAGACACAAATGATGTTACTTCCTATTGATCATATCACTTGTGGAATGTTCCAAATTTTTAGAGGGGGGAATGTGTCAGGGTAAAGGCTGATTTCTACTTCTGTGTAGGCTCTACATGGAGCTTACGCCGTAGCCTACGCCATTGTGAGCATTTATACTTCTGTGTTGGTGTGTCTGCGTCGCTCTGTAATGAAACCTTAACCGCTAGTTTGTGGTGGGATTTCTATGCCACTGTGTTGATTTCCTCGTGCATTACAAATGGAGTAATGTTAAATAAAAAGTCGGAATTCAGTCCTTGCACAGCAATATCTGTAAAACAAGTTTTGCGTTCAAAAGAATGACTAGTTTCTAAACTTTGGAGGACAAACAAACTGGGCTCTCAAAATAACGAGCATTCAGTTCGCCACTTTGCCAAAAATTTTCAATCACGACTGAAACCGAGTGGATCATGTTGGAGTTGGAGCTAATAAATGTTGAACAACAGTTACTTTTACTTAAATTACTGCAACACAGAGAAGAGAGAAGACATCGCAGGAGATGGTGTACGACCATTGAACCCATTTAGCAGAAGGAGAGGCAGAAAGAAAGGCCCTGAGACAAGCCCAGCAGGACAGCTTTGCTGAAGTCTACAGACACCTGTGTGCTGGTAAGCCCCTGCCTGCCACCAGTAGACTACTCTGCCTAGCTCCAGAATACGATGAGGCCCTGAAACTGATCCGGGTCAGAGGGAGGCTTCGCCACAGCGACGAGCTGGGGCCAGATGCCCTCCACACAGTGGCATAAAGTGACTCGGTTCATCAAGGCTGCTGACAAGAAACTCCATCACCCCAGAGCAGAGCGCCTCTTCGCAGAGCTACGCCACAGGTACTGGATCCTGCATGGCCGTGAAGCTGTCAAGCATCACTAGCACTCCTGTCCAGTCTGCCAAAAGTGGACAGCCACTCCAGTTGTGCCCAGGATTGCAGACTTACCACCTGCCAGACTGCAATTACTGAGACCTCCCTTCTCCACAGGCATAGACTGCTTCAGGCCCTTCACAGTCAAGGTTGGCTGTCGCACAGAGAAGAGGTGGGGCATACTCTTTAAATGCTTAACGACACAGGCCATGCACCTAGATGCTCTGACCAGCTTGGACAAAGATGCCTTTCTGATGGCCCTTCGCTGTTTTGTGGCACAGAGAGGCAAACCTACAGAGATCCTGTCTGACCAGGGCACCAATTTCAGAGGTGTTGAGAGGGAGCTTCAGGAAGCACTCACATCCTTGCACCCCACGCTCAGAATGCATCTGGCTTAACACCAAATACAGTTCAGGTTCAACCCCCCAAGCGCACCACACTTTGATGGACCTCTCCCACACACCCCCAAAGCTGCCCTGTATGCCACCATCCAGACACAGACCGTTCCAGAGAGAGTCCTGTGGACTGTGCTGATCGAGGTGGAGGGGATCTTAAACTCCAAGCCACTGGGCTACGCGTCAACAGACGTGTCTGATGCTGATCCAGTGACCCCCAACCTGCTCCTGATGGGGCGGCTCAACCCTTCACTTCCACAGGCAGTGTATCCAGAATCTGAGCTCCTTGGTCGAAGGCGCTGGAGACACACACACACACACACACACACACAGAGGTGCTAGCCAACCAGTTCTAGACGCACTTCTTCAGACGTTTCCTACCTAGTCCTCAGATCCGCTCCAAGTGGCACAAGGACCCTACGCAGCTGCAATCTGGTACCATTATTATGGTGGTTGACCCTAGCTACCGAGAGCCCTGTGGCCAGTAGGCCGCGTCATCGGTGTTCTCCCTGGAATGGACGGGAAATAAGAACTGCAGTCGTCCAGGTCAAAGACAAGACCTACACCAGACCTGTTGCACACCTCGTCATGCTGCCTTCCATCCCTGACACGGATGCTGACAGTACTTCTTAGTGACAAATTGGGTGGGACAAATTTGGGAGCGGCTGTAATGAAAGACTTTGAATAATGCCTCCTGTTTCCAGCAGCGACCAGTAGTGCAATCAGTCACTTTCTATTGGTTGTTCTTCTCCTTCGGATTAGCCAATTGGAGCCGCACGAGTCTCGCTAAATACCACTGCAACAGCCGCCGTCTTAGTCAGTGTGAAATTCAAAGGGAGAAGGCTTGTGGGGAGACTACGATTGTTTGTACGCTTTCGAAGAGACTGCTGCTGTATTCCACATTTATCTGAAACTTTGTGTGTGTTCAGATACCAGTAAGTAAAACTCTGCACCGGTGAAATATGCACTTATTTGGGTTTACTCTCTGTCCAATCGTACGGAAATCATGCCCGCCATTGTATAGTCAATTTTGTAAGCTCCTTTGTTCTCGTAATGTGCCATAGCGGCCACATACTTCTCACACACACACACCCACACCACCATAACAGGTACACTGGACCATCCTTTACGGAAGGAAAAGAGATAATTTCGTCCCATAGCTCTTTGTGGCAGCAACATTTAAAGCGATGCACCATTCGAAAACAAACGATTGTGAATGTAACACTAACTGTTGGACAGTGTCAAGCGTATCCTTGACGTGACACAAACATTATCTGGCTGAAGTTTTCTCATTTAATGATTTGCTGATCCTGAACAAGTGAAATAAATAAATAAAAGTAACATGACAAAGTGATGATGTCGGTCAAAAGACGTGTGCTCTTCAAAAGATGATAGCTTCTAAACAGTTAATAATAAAAGTTTTAGAGCCCAGTATCACTATTTATAGTCTCAAAGGGGCTTTACATGTCTATAACAAAGTCAAATCAAAATTATCTATTTTCTCTAACTCTAGGGATAATATAAGTCTTTAGTTTTAAAGGTACAGAGTGAGTTTGCTTCCCTAACTTTCTGACTATAAAAGGGCTGCTTGCGCAAACCACATCATGCTCATGCATTCTTACTTAAATTCTTAACAGTGTTACGTCTTTGGACGTATTTTTGTGTTCTGTTTGGGTGTTTCTCTCTCCCTCTCTCGCTATCCTTCCCTCTTGCTCCCCACCCCATTTTTCCTTTCAGATTGCCGGCGGGTCACGATTGGCTGGAGAATGTGTGAGGGAATTTTAAAGACAACGGCTGCACAGCGCACATTTGGCTGAATCTCCTGTGAAACGCCTGCTGCCGTGTCAATACAGTGTTTTTGTGTAATGATCTTTGTAAATAGCTGCACATAGTTGGGTTATCAGGTTGTTTTCGTTTCTGTTGTTTTCTTAGTCAGCAGTAGTAGGGGGTGGGTGTCATTTCAGTTGAGCATATTTTCTCCTATTTATGTTAGTTAGGGAGGGAAGTTGGTTTGTCTTTTTTGTCCTCTTTTGGTTAGGTTATTCCCTTCCCTTTAGTTGCATGTATTTTTTGTTTATTATTTTGGCCTGGCTCACCCCTGAAGTCTTTTGTGTTTTGTAAATAGTTATATTTAGTAATAAAAGCTGACAAGTGTTATATTGATGTTGAGTGTTGGTGTTTTGGGTTAGTGTGGTGGCAGGAGAAGGAGGTTCTCCCAAGCATTTTATGTTTTTAGTTAGCTAGCTAGCAAAGTCTTCTACCTTTGAGAAAACCCGAAAATATGGCGTAGCCAACCAGGACAAAAATATGAAGAGCTTTAATTCTACTTTTAATCACCAAATACAGATAACTTAGCAGTCAGCTGATTATGATGATACCAAAACGTATTACTAGCTACGTCAGAAACTACCGGTAGCTAACCATTGAAGCTAAATGACATCCCGATAACATAGCTACACTACACAAAGAAAAAGAAATGGAAAAGGCAATCAGTCAGCTGAAGAGAGGCAAAAGCCAGGGGTTAGATGGTTTGCCGCATAAATTTTAGTGTTGTAACGATATCTGATTTTGCGGTATCGCGTTAAAATATCTCGATACCATCGTGGGACTGTGACGAAATCTACCACGATATTACATGGTTATTTCGCTAGAATAGCTGTGTTCTGCTATCTCTCCTGTTGTAATCTTACTGTCCAACACTCCCTGTCGAAAATCGTAGCATACTGATTAAGACACTTTAGCCAGACAAGAGAATAGCTTAAAAAAAAAAAAAAAAACGGCATAAAGGCAGCGCGTGTGGTACATCCAGGCTGGCCAATTAAAGAGCCTTGACAGGTCTGAGTTCGCTGGGAAAGGAAGTTTGCCAGGGAGACACAAGTGTAATAGGAAAAGAAGCAATATTAGCTGCACACGTTTAGCATTTAGTTTAAAAGCTACATTTGTCATTATGAAACATCAAATCATGATATCTGGATGTAATGGTTGGCAACTCTAAGAACCAAGTGCTGTCAGTGCGCACTGCACAAATGTTGGGTGCATGCAGGAAAATTGCTATTGTTACCCTGCTAGGTTTCAGACCAGAAATGTTGTTTAGCAAGCTAAGTAAGTTAGCTAGTTAGCTCACCAAGACAGCCGGATTTGTACATTCCTTTGTGTGGAAAGAGACGTTCTTTTGTGTTTTTATCGTTAAGTGGTATGGGATTGCTGCTGTTCGTTGACTCTGGTTGTCACAGATTTACCAGGTGTTACGTTCACCTAAGCCAAATGTGTAGTGGATCATGGTGGCCTTGATTTGCTAACTGGCCATCACAGGCCGTCATGGGCAATTATCAAGTTTATATTCAAAATTTTTTAAAAAAAGAAATTAAAAACAAAACAAACGCGTGCATGCAAAATCTGTAGATGAATGTCGCTTTAGCAGCTAAAGCAGAAGTACTTTAGGTTAAAAGAAAAAACAAATTGTATACGAATAACAAATGCTGATTTATTATTTAATAAAAGGACATTTTTTCAAGTCATATTTTTTCTTTGTTTTTTGATGTCATGATAAATATCGTATCATGGACTTTTTATCGTGGTATTATTGTACTGTGAGCCTTTGGTATCATTACATCCGTAGTGTTTTAGTACCTGTTTTATTTGAGATTGTTAGCGATGTTATTTACAAAAGGGGAAATAAGCCCTAGTATGAAGGCAGGGATTATTAAAATAGTATTTAAGAAAAGGGGGGGGGGTGCGTCTGTACAGGAGAACTGTTGGGTTGTAGGACCGTGAGGCACCAGTCGTATTTATCACCGTTCTCAACCTGGAGTATCGGCCAGAACATTACTCAAGGCCAGGATGCACTTTACTGAAGCAAAGGCACGAGCATGAGCTTCACACAGAAAACGAGAATATGAAATGAGAATAAAAGGATGCTACAACTTAACTGTATTCAGAATGTGTGTGGTTCGGTAAATAAACAAAGAAAGCAAAGTAATAAGTATGGTACTGCTCATAGTGATGCTACACGTACATACAACACTCATACCTTTATTTGAACAGGAGTATCCACCCTAATGTACAACTTAAACGTGAGCAAGGATAAAAACAGCACACCTGTAGGTAATGCTACACTTATCAGCCTAGCATGCATTTAGCGAGCCATTCGTTGTGGCACCAATATGAATCTAAAAAGGGACAAAATAAACAGTAGCCATGCTTCTCTAACACACAGACATACAACCAAACATATCTGACATGAAGTACACCTGATAAACTAAGGTTAAAGGTTCTTTAGCTGGCTTAATACTGAAAGAACATGGGAAGCTAGCTACAAAAGATATGTGAACAAGTTTCAATTCATGCTAACAGTAAACTCTCTAATTCCCTTTACTGCCCTTGAAGACATAATTAATATATAAATAACATTAACTTACCGCTGTCATTGACGCACAACTTTAAGGAGAACAATAAGCTGTCAATAATTTGCAACATATTGAGCAGTCGAATAACTAGTACAATACAGGTTTCACAGGAAAGTCCATCCGCGATGGATGTGGCACTTGACCCCGAATGCTACCTCAATACATCAGCAAAGGAACACAAACTGAAATTATTACATCTGACTTGTCAGTAAATGAATATTAAATGAAATCAAAGTTTAGAGTCTTTTGTACAGTGTCAGATCTTAAGAATTTCATTTCCCTTCTGTATATGACTTTGAATTTTCGTTTACTGACTTCGTTTGTGGATTACGCATTGGCTCTGGTGTTTTGGTTATCGCAGGGAGAAGGACAGGTAAGGTAGGGGATCCCCGCGGTAGTGTTTCACTCTGTATAGGGATAGGTTAGAGGCAGGTGCCACTTTTGTATGTTTTGTTATTAGATAGCTAGTGTAGTTAGGTTTCTTTTGGCTCTGCCACCTTTTTGTTTTGTAGTCTAGTGTGTTATTTTCGGTGTAGGTATTTAGGGTGGTTTTTGTTTTGCTAGTTTCTTTCTTTTGGCACCGTCTGTTGTCCTCTCCCATCTGCGTGTGTTTGTAAATATTCCCAATATATTGCACACTTTTTACACATTGACTCCCCCCATCACACCGTCCTAAACCAGCACAGGTGGTGGGTTCCCCTTATGCTACGTCCCCTCTACATACTCCTAGACACCATACTACACCAGGGACGTAACAGTATGTTGGATACAGATTATAAAATATTGACTAAAGTAGTGGCAAAATATTAAAGATAGTGCTACCAAACATCATAATGACCAGCCAAGCGTACTTGGTTCTGTCATAATCCAGCCTGGTCTTTCCACTGTCTAGCCATGATTTCCCTCTCTCCCGTTTGTGTCCTTTTCCTGGGTTCCACTCCACGTTTTTGCATTCACACCGATCACCAGCCTTCCCTCAACTCACCTGTTCACCATCTCCTCATTAGTCTGTGTTTAAAAGCCTTGTCTCACCTATTCAGCCCTTGCCAGATTATCTTGCTAGTTTTTGGAAGCTGCTTGTGTTTTTCATGACCGTTCTGATTTTTGTTCATGTTTTTGACTACTGCCTGTTTCTTGGATCTCTGTTATTGTCAAGCCCTTTTTGGTTTTTGGTTATTATCTGGACTGTTTGCCCTTTTGTGTTCCTCAGATTTTCAGATTTTGGATGGCTCTCTGGTTATAGAACTTTTTTCTGGATTTTGACACGATTTTTGCCTTTTGTCTGGTCACCTGTGTGCCGACTGTAGATTTCCCTTTTTGACCATGAACACTGCCAACTGTTTTCTCATTTGTTGAGTCTTTGATCATTAAAATCACCTTTTTATAAAATCTCTCAAGAGTCTGCTCCTGGGTCCATATACCGCATCCCAGGCCTCACAGGCTGTGACAGGTTCTGGGGAAAGATATTTCGGGCACTGCATTACATACAAGAGACACCGCGTGGTACATGCAATATGCAAAGAAAAGTGGGTACTTGATTATTAAAAGCTTTTTCCAAATCCAGGCTAGAGTTGAGCATGAATATTTATTTGGTATTTTAAGGAAATTTGGATATGGAGAATACTTGGTGCTTAATGTTTTTACACTGATATTTTTAGTTTTGTGAGATGCAGTGGACTTCAGTCTGATGTTATTTCAATTACAATGTCCCATCAGGCAGAGTTGCCCGCTGTCTGCGTTGCTCTATTCCATTGTGGCTGAGCCATTAGGTGCCGCTGTGGACAAAAGTTGTGGGAAAAATGCGGGAGGGAGCAAATCCTTTTTGCGCGAGAGAGATCCAGTTACCAGACGAGAGAGGTCTGGTTAGCCCGCAAGAGCAATTGAAACTATGCGAGGGGGACTGAAGCCCTCTACTGGCAGGTCTAATGGTCAACACGCATGAAAAGTTACTTGCAAGACAGTAAGAAAGTATCTGGCAAGAGAGATCCAGTGAACAATGCGTGCTGTCCATTTCATAGTGTGTGTGAATTAAAGTTGCTTGCGAGAGAGAATGAAAGTAGCTGGTGAGAGAGCTCCATTGGATGGCCCGAGCTGTCCATTCGATAGTGTGTGTGTGAATGAAAAGTAGCAGCTACGTAGGTAGTTGATAATGATGTAATTAGATTTTTTTTTTTGGCACAAAAGAGACAGCTACCTAGCGAGAAAGTTCCACTTTTCACATTCTAGTTGTAATATTTTTTTACTCGTTTCCCTGAAACCATTTTCTGCGTAATCGTACTTAATGTGTGGCTAGTGCTAGGATAGCCATTTCCTGGTTGTTTTCACACCACCATAACAGTGATGGACCAATCTGGCAACATTTTACTGATGCAGGGGTACACCTAGGGTTGGCACCTGTCCCTTTTAATATTGAATCATCCTGTATTGGAAAATAAAATGCTGAGTCCCTCATTGAATCAATAAGGGACGCGGTTTGTCCCGTAATTTCGGACACGTCGTTTCATATATACACAAGGTCTTCAAAGTGCTGAGAATAACATAACATCAAGTAAAATCAAACCAGCTGTATAAGCGGAGTGGGGAACTTTAATTTCAGTGGTGAGCTACAGACCAACAAGCTGTGCATGCTGTGTTAGATTGCACACCAGCGTTTCCATTAGGTGTAACTCTGTAAGCTACAAGGCAACCACTATGAAAAATAGCACCCTCAAGATACTGGGCTGCCGTCAAGTGTTTTTGGTTGCCCATAGAGGGGTGTCTGACCTTAAACAGCATGTTGCAGGTGCTACCCATGTCCAAGCACAGCAGACTACAGAGTGGAATCGCTCGATTCCTTATACCTCAGACTTCCCCCGCGGTGGACATGGTATATTCTCTAATTGTATATTGCCAACTGTAGCCTGTATTCTAGCATATTAGCCTATATTAAACAGTAACCAATACAGGTAGCGGGGCAATAATCGGTGCAAATAGCATCCTGATATTCCATCTATTCTCTTAGATTTTGGTCTGAGGATTAAGATATTTATTTTATAATTTATAACTAACAAATGATACATTACATAAATGACAATGTACAATTTAAAATAACTAAGTAAATAACCCTTGTTATGTTCCCCTTTTAGTCTAGGGGTGGTAAGGGAACATGAAAATAAATAAATAAATACATAAGTGTATAAACTTTCTTCACCTGTCACCAGCACTCCACAGTACAACAAAGAAGTTTTGAAAAGATAACAATGGGATTTATATATTAAACTTAAGTGAAACACAGGAAGCATCAACCAAAAACAAACAAACCAAAAAAAAACTCAGGGGGGTATTCTAGAAAGCGGGTTTAACAAACTGAGTTTAATCCTGAACCCTGAGTTGATGAACCCTGAGATGGGAAACTCTGAGTTTTCGGTTCCAGAACGGCTGATCTGAGTTCGTTTAAATCAACTCTGAGTATGTTCACTCTGAGTTAAGCGCGTGCATGACAACTATAAAAAGCCAACATCAATGGAGCATTCACCATGGCAACTGGTGGGAACAAAAGATCGTCGTACTTCACCCCAATGGAGCTCGAAATTCTGATGCGAGTTTATACTGAGTATGAGCACATTTTCAGAAGAAAAAGCAACATGGCGGCAGCTGCAAAGGAGAGACAACTAGCATGGAAGAGAATTGCTGCTTGAGTCAATGCATAAGTTTGAAGGCAGTAGTCTATTCATTTAACATTTAACTACACTTTCCTTTAATATCACAGGTGAAAGTGGTGGAATGTTATTGAATAAAATTCTATTATCATTTAAGTGAAATCCCATGGGCACAAAACGCACTTGGCAGCAGTTGAAAATGAAATATAAAAACATAGTTCAAACAGTTAAGACATATTTTGCTTAGCCCCATAGGCTCATGATTGCACCTTATTGTGGTTTAAATCATATTTCACATATAGAACAAAGTAAATGTTATTCGGTGGTTATTTCAACTTTGAATGGCTTTAACCCCCAACAGTATGCTGTTTTAAGACACCTAAATGCCTTGTCGCCTGATATCCTGGTTAGCAGATTAATATTTGAGTTCTATTCGGCTAACAGAAAGAAGGCAGAGGCCCGCAAAACAGGTGGAGGGCCACCACCATGACCTCTGACAGAGGCAGAGGAGCTGGCCCTGAGTCATAACACTGGGCAACCAGTGGCTGAAGGCATCCCTGCAGGGAGCTCATTGGAGCCAATCACCCCCAGGACACAAGTGCCTACACAAGATGTTAGTACGTGTGTACTGTATGTTTGTGTGTGTGTGTGTGTGTGTGTGTGTATGTGTATATATATATATATATATATATATATATATATATATATATACACACACACACACACACACACACACACACACAGTGTATGTGTACATACATATATTTTTTGGGGGGGGTTTTCCCTTTCTCCTTTCTCCCAACAGTCACTGATGGTGTCATCAGTCTTGTTGAGCCTCCTGCCACTAGAGAACTCCCTGCAGTGGTGCGTACTCAATACTCCAGAGATTTTGCCAAATATAGCACTTTGAAGTATTGAGACAGAATGCTGTTTGTCACAGGATGATGAGGATGATGAACACACATTGTCTGCTGCCACAGAGAGGCCTTCAAATACATCTTATATATACACATCTTAATATTATGTATGGTGGTGTTGGATTTCTTGTAATTTTACAAATAAATGAACCGGACCAAAATGCACGCTTGGAGAAAAGCTTTATTTAGTGGTGGTGGAATCTAGCAGCACGTCTGCTTGTGCCGAGGCTTAACTCAGAGAACCGTTACCGTGATCGGCTTTTTATACCATAAAGCAGACAATAAGTTTACAACGTTGCTTGATGCAAATCAGAATCTAGGTGTTAATGCTAAATTCCCCTTTTGTCTGTGATGGCTGCCATTCGCCTATTACCGGTTGTATTTTGCCTTAATCAGTCGCTCTTGGCTCCAGCTGTAATGTGGCGCCAAAGGTGTGAAGCTTTCTTTGTATCTATGGTAATACGACCATCAGGTTAAGCAGTTCTCTTATCCTGAACCATGTCTGTTCAGATGTCACTATAATCTTACAGTGGCTACTGATATTTTAGTCCGCATTTGTCACGGTCCAGCCTTGCTCTTTCAGGTCCTAATCCATGTTTTCCTTGTGTCCTGTCATGCATGTCTTGTCTGTCTGTTCCAGGTTGCTCCGGTCCATGTTTTACCCTGTTTCCTGCCTGGTTCCCGCTCACCTGCTGTCATTTACCTCATCAGCCCCTGCATTTAAGCCCCGTCTGTTTCTCCATTAGTTTGCCGGATTATCTCGCCATCTTCATGTTTTCTGTGTTGGTTTGCCTTACTCGTTACCTTAGACCTCTGCCTGTTTTTGGATATTGTTTTGGCCTAGTGTTTTTTGGAACTTGTGCCTGATTTTCTCTGCCTGTTTTTGACTACCGCCTTTGTCTCTGCCCACCGGTACTGTCACCGTGATTTTGTCTTTTGGATTTTTTGGAAAGAAGTACTTCATTAAACAAATGTAAGTTTCTTTTCCATTCATTATCCTTTTTAACAGAGCATGGCTGGGCATTACCAGAAGGAGGGTCCATCAGCCTCCACAGCACAGATTAACACAGTGAGATGTTAAGCAAATCCCTGGTTAATTCTGCATGTGGAACTGCAGAATTTAATGTCATCCTTATGTTTTCCCAGTTACCAGTGAAGGAGTTGTATAGAATGCATCTAATCAAGAAAATGGCTAAAACCGATTTTGAAATTGCATACTTGGAGTAACAGATTAGGAAGGCCGATCTTGAAATCGAAATATTGGAACACCAGTTAGAGGTGGGTGCATGGTTACAGGTGAATTCATTGTTGAAACAATATAAATATAGTAATTGTTGCTTTTACATTTGTAGGAAATGAAGACCAAATTAATTTTTTTTTTTTTTTGACTGCTGGGGGTGGTGGTCTTTTAATCTGCGAAATGATTGTGACAAATTATGTCTCTGATGGCTCTTCCATCCGGGACATTGGGAGGAGGATAGGGTGGTCTTCCTCAGGGTCATCTATTTGTACGGCAGGGTGTTGCTCTCCTAATTGTGGCAATATTATGGAGAACACATGCCACAATAATGTCACACGCCCTCTCTGGGGTTACCCTGAGTTTACGCAGACACTGGAACCGGGCTTTGAACATGCCTATTGTCATCAACACGGGCTCTAGTCCTGCAGTGGGCCATATTGAAACGTTGTTGGGGGCCCAGCTCAGGGTGATGGGTCAGAGAGGGCTGGCAGGGGTACCCTCTGTCACCAAGTAGGTGGCCATCAAACCCTCCTGCAATTATAGTGGATACATTGAGGGTGTTAAAATAGGAAGAAATGGAATATTTGGAGGAGGCTTTACTTACCATTAGCAAATCTGTTGCTCAGTGTACACTCACGATACATTCGTGAGTCATGGACAGAGCCGGGCCACTTGGCTTCAGTATTGGTGATGAAGTGTGCTGCGTCACATAGGATCTTGATAGTGCAGAGAATGAGGGATATTAGTTGCAGTATATTGTGATGTATAGTCTTTGTTATTGTAAGACAGTCAGTGTACCCGCATATTAATGCTGTGGAACGACTTCCTATTCAGTCTCCTTCATTAACTGAAGGAGCAGTGATGGGGATCGGTGTGCCATCGATGCAGCCAATGACATTGGGGAAACCCTACAACATAAAAACTAACTACTGATCCCAGGCTGAGCTCACAGCAGAATATCATGAATAGAATACAGTTTAAAATATCATCATTAGCTGAACAATTTCTACATCAGTCACCTGCAATCCTGTGGAACTCCTCTTTAATAGTCCTTACAGGTTTGTGCCCAGGAAATGCAACAAAAATGTGTAGTAGTCGTTTAAGTGCGAGGGACACTTTTCTCACAGCTCCAGAAACTGTTGCTTTGCCAATATGTTCTGCGTCGCCAGTGTTATAAAGAAAACTCCCGTTTGCATAAAAACAAAGAGCAACGCAAAGAATTTGGTCTGATGGGAGAGCATGTCCACGGAGTGTAACATTACAAATGTAAGGCCGGAGAATACCGTTCAAATAAATGATAGACTGTAACAAAAAACGGTAACGCTCGAGTAGGTACTCCTCAGGAAATGAAAGTACATCTAATCAGGGTCTCAAAATCCTCTCCCGATGTAAGGCAATGCGAATAATTTGGGCTTCAATGTCGATTGGGTTTGCGATGAAAGGACATGCCATTTTTGACCACTGCTTCAAGTTCAGTCGGAGGGAGGAGTTAGGGACAAACTCAGGGTTTGTTGAAGAAAACCTGCCAGCGAACAGGTTAGGTTCACAGAGTGAGTTACCACGGTAACTGAGCGAGAGTTTGAGTTACCTCGCTTTCTGAAACGGAAAACCCAGAGTTTCCTTCATCTCAGGGTTAACAAACTCAGAGTTTTCACTAAACCCACTTTCTGGAATACCCCCCAGGAAGGGGTAAAGCCAAAACAAAAAACAATCCAAATCTAGCTATTGGGAGTGATCTCACTTCCCTAAATGCAAAAAGAAAGCAAAATTAACAACAGAAACTAATCTTACTCCCCAGCTAACCAAAAAAAAGGAGAAAATAGTTTAAAACAAAGACACCCAACCTGCCCGTGAAGCTTCCCAGGCTATGTTCAAATCTATGTACAATACAGGAAAAGACAGGGAAAAAAACAGACAAAAGGAACATAGAGAGAACATCAAATTAGCAGCAACAACAACCACTGTCTGAGGCAGGTGAGAGAAAATCTCCCTGTGCAGCACACATGCTGGCTTATATCCCCTGGCCTCGTTTTCTCTCAGTCAATGGGAGCAAGGTTTGACAAATAGGCCCTCCCCCAATCCCGTGGAGTTTAATGACCTGCTGACAGGAAAGAGGAAGGAGCAGAGAGAGAGAAAGAACACAGTACAACACAGTGCAACACCAACAAACAACATACAACTCCCAGACAATAGTAAATGTACAATACACCCATAGATGTAAGGTGTAACATCAGCAACTAAACAAAACAAATACCAAAAAAATAGATCAATATGGCTTAGAACGTAACACCCTATCAGTATATCCTGTATAAGTCCTAAACATGGTAAACTTTTAAAAATGTTTTTTAAAATTATTGACTCCTTCTCTTCAGGCAACAGCTGTTGGGTTGATACATGTAGAACACACTGGCCCCCATGTTATTTTTCTGTGTTTTCGCAACTTATTCATGTCATTATCATGAAATAACGAAGCTTTGTTTTCTCGAGATAACAGCATAATTAATTCGAGATCTCGAGAAAACACGTTTTCTTGGTTATCACGAGAAAACGGAATCTAAATTAAATGTAAATTCATGGCATCTTAGAGCTTCTATATCTACCCATTGCTTTTATTTGCTTGTAGTTATGTCACCAGTAGCTTAGCCTCACAAGTAGGCTATCTCAAAATGAAAGACAAATTAATCTTACAACAAATAAACTGTTAACCCCGATAATTGCAAAGAATTTGAAAATACCTATTTATGTTAGGATATATGAAACAAACTAGTTGATGGAGGCCTTTACAGAATAAAATATTTTGCCATAGGCTACATATTTCTCAGTGATGAATATAGGCGCTTTCGCACCAGAGGAACTTTTCCATAGTTCTTAGAACTGTTGCAGAAAGTACCCCCTTTTTCGCGTGGTCGCACCGCAGGAACTTAGAATGATTATAGTTCTTAGAACGCTGTTTTGAGGGGCCTTTTTAGCCCCTACTTCAGGATAGGTACTTTCGCAGCGCAATAGGAACCTTGTGACGTAGGTGTACAGCCATTGGTCCAGACGCAGGCATAGGTGATTGCAACCGCCATTTTTAAAGATCTGTGTAAAATATGAAGTCTTAGAACGTATTACATTTAGTTTTTGATATTCATGTCTAAAATGTCTTAAACTGTCTGGAATTGTAGGAGGGGAAACATGGTTTTACGATTTATTTTACCGGTATTTTATATCCCCCAACGACCATTTTTGCAACGTCCAATGTATATTTGTACATTGAAGAGGTAGTGTACACTCCGCTTCGGTAGGTGCTTGTGTGTCCGCTTGTGTGGCTGTGATCCGCATTTTAACCTAAAATAAGAATGTGTTTATCCAGATTACAATTTGAGGACTACGGCCGGGAAAAAGAAAAAAACAAAACAATGCTGGATGGAATGGCTGAATGGATATAGAGGCCCAAACATGGTTACAGAATTGGTCTGAACCATATTTAGAGGTATAAAAAAGTCAGTAAAATAGTGTACAAAGCTTAGTTTTTTTTTTTTTGCAGTTTTGCACACATGTATGGGCACTTTATGAATAAATAGCATCTGGAATGATTAAAGCGTTAATGTTGGTACAGTGTCTTACCTAAATTAAAAAAAAAAAGGCTTTTGTACATGTGTAAATGCGTTGTGTACATCACAGCATCTCTCTCAGTTCTTGCTCTTGGTTGCCATTCGTATACGACTTCTACATGCCATGCTAACGTATGTCCGACTTGCGTTCGAGATACAACCGGTCAGTCAGAATGGAACCCGGATGCATGTCAAGGAAAGCCCTCCCGGAAGAAAATCTCAACAGAAGCCCAAGGTTACGATTCCTATATGAGCGGTCAACAATTGGACTCAAAAAAGAGAAGGTAAAACCACAAAAATTAACCACATCGCAGCCGTGTCGCCTGCTAAAAAACGATAAACAATTCACAACAGTGAGTGAGAGTGAGCACAATGTTACCTGGGCCGGTATTTATGAACAATGACCATGACCCGTATGCAGATGCCATGTTTTTTGAAAATATTTTATTGTAGGGAGACATGGTTCTTATCGCCACACACTTTGACACTGCCTGTCTAGGCCATCTATTGAGGCAGGGGGGGAGAAGACCCATGGCTGGATGCAATATGTGGGGGTCCTCCCGGTGGTCTACTGGCACATGGATTGTCTTACACTGTTGTCTCCTGGGTTCTGATGTACCAAAAAGACGACCAGGTTTGACATTGTACGTTGGATGTGTGACGCAATCCCGTCTCTCCTGGACAAAGTGATCCATTTCCCCTACGCTGGCACAGTGTACTGAAGTTGGCCATGGCTTCCAACACCTTGCCAACAGCTCGGCCTTCAGCCACTGTGTGAGAGCTATTGATGGATGCCACGTCCACATCAAGGCTCCCCATGGTCCACATGCACAAGGTTACCTGAACAGAAAACTCTTCCACTCTGGCCTGCTTCAGGCAATCTGTGACAGCACTAGCAAATTTCTGGACACATCTGTTGCTTACCCTGGTTCAGTCCATGATACCAGGGTGCTAAGAAAAAGTCCAGTGTTTTTCAGGGGCTGTTACCCACCAGCTGGTTACTTCATCATTGAGGATGGGGGATACCCATGTCTGACTGCACCAGTCAACCTCATTACCCCATACCAGGAACCAGTGAAGGGAGGAGTTGAGGGGCGCTTCAACAGTCAACCTCATTACCCCATACCAGGAACCAGTGAGGGGAAGAGTTGAGGGGCGCTTCAACAGTCAACCTCATTACCCCATACCGGGAACCAGTGGGGGGAGGAGTGGAGGCGTGACTCAACGCTCACCATGCCAGAGCCTGATCCATTATAGAGCGGGCCCTCGGTATGATGAAGGCGTTGTGGAGAGGGATCTTCTTCAAAGCCGTGGAACTGCATCACACTTTTGCTCCTAATGTCTTCCCAGTGTGTGCAGTGCTCCATAACATCTGCATCACTGCTGGGGACATCCTGGAGCTGGCTGAGGAAGAGGATCCCGTACCACCACCACCACCTGTACAAGAGGATGAACATGGAGGTCAGCATTACAAGGACAGACTGGTAGAACAAGTGTCAGCCCCAAACCAGTATCCCTCAACTCTGCAAGATCAGGACTATTTCATTTTGTAAAGCAAATAAATGGTTTTCCTGTTACATTTTGGTGTCAGTGAATAACTCAAGAACTTTTTCCTCTACATTTTTGTTTGCACATTAATAAATCAAGAACTTGCCTTGTCTTTCACACAGAGTTAAGTGCCTTGCCCAAGGGCATTTTTGCCCTGGGTGTTTTCCTGCCGGTCCTGGGAATCGAACTGGCGATGGCTTCTCTACCCCTTAGGCCACAGGCTGGGGAAGGCTGAGGTAGCCCATGTAAACCTATTTTAACTGTACAACATAATATCCACAAACACTAGCCCACCCAGCCATATGATTTGCTTTACCCTAGTGTTTGGTTGTTAAGTTGTCCCACTTTCTGTAGGCCTGCATGGCCTTCACCACCAGCCTGTAGGTCTGAATTAGTAAGTCTGGATGTGTCCTCAATGTTTTAGAGTAGGATTCTCTTAAGGATAAGTCTCTGTAAACACAGATTTCACTCCTGTTGTGTCTATTCAATAAGAGGGTGAACATTTAATTTACATCTTTGATCTTTGGTGTTAACGGCTCCCAAATGGCCCGAGTCTTCCCTGCTATGACTGATATAGAGAGAGCATCTCATTCTTTATAGCCAAAAGTACACATTTTCTTACATTTAGATTAAGACTGGAAGCTTCCGGAAAAGCTTTCTATAATCATAGGACTTTGGGAGGTATGCAAGAAAAGTATTGCATCATCTTCCAGTTGACTAATGATAATATGTCTGTTAGTAACTAATATCCCTTGTAGCGCAGTGTTAGTGATGTAAAGAGCTAAAAAGTGATTTGTGCTGTATGGTATGGGTAAAATGTCACTGGACTGTTAAAAAGCCTCTGGAGAATATCCACCTCCATCTTTAATTTAAGAGCGATCCATCTACCATAACTCACGGGATGGACAGGTGGGACACATCCCACCCAATATTCAAAATAGAGGTGTTTGTCCCACCCAACATTTTCCAGGACTTTGCTTTTAAAAATGTGAATGAAATTTGTCAGGAGGATTCGGTTCTCATCTAACCTGCTGACCGAGGGGAAAAACTTTTAGCCGACGAATTCAGTTTCATACGCATAAACATCTTTTGTTATGGCAACGTTTATCAATGACCCAGAGCAAGCGGTGTTGAGAGGGATTGTAGGGATCGTGACATCTTTCCGCGGCAGGTTTTCCATTATGGATAAAAGCAGGGGGTGAGGAAAACAAAAGAGGAAGCTGACAGATTATTTTACAGGGTAAACACTTGTGCTCGTAAATTTCAAATGTCCTTAAAGCTTTTATCAGTAGATCATACCTTGAACATGTTTTATTCATTCTGTGGGTGACACTCTTGAAGGGTAGTTACACCTTAGCATACAGCGAACCCCACACCTGCTCCACATTTGTGTCATATTTGTAAAAGCTGCCAGACATTTAGCATAATTAAATTTACTATCTTAGGGCAACAGTGCGTGTGTGCATGCATGTAAAAGAGAGAGAGGGAGAGAGAGAGAAGACTTCATGTTTAGGTCATCTTATTTCAGAAAAAAAGAACTACAACAACTCAAGAAATTAATTTCAGTTAAAACACTCACATTTTTTTTAGATGTTTTATTTTCTTTCAAAAGGCTGTTTTCAAAGGAGAGTAAATACAAACTGCATTCTGCTTAGCTGGGACAGACTCTGTTAACTCCGTAGGCAGTGGTACATACACACATTGAATCACACATGAATGCACAGGATGACGTAGTGGATCCATGGTCTGGGATTAAGACTTGTTTGTTTTGGCACTTGGAAAGTATTTAAAGGGTTTAATGGGGGCAGGCTGGTTCAGCAGGATTCCAACCAACTCCCATTCTGTTGGCTCGGCCAGAACTAATTTACAAGCATGCAGATAAAGGTATTGGTCCTTCCCACCATGAACCTGAGAGAATGAATACACACAATAATAGATTTAAGAAAGGAATAGATTCAATATCATCTCTTTCAAATCTCATATATTCAGTGCATACATTGATGTAGTAGTGGGTGCCTCCACACAAGAGGGGGTCACCGTATACAAGGGCGGTGAATTCTTCAAACTTTCTGTTGGTGATACTTTCTACTTCTGGCTTCAGCTGTTCCAGAAAACACAAACAGACATGAACACATTCAAAACTGATATCATTTATTTGCACATACATTTAAAAATAATTAAATTGTTGCATTTTTTTAACCATTTATTTCCTGATTTTGAATTTCTATTTCTCCAAACCTCATTATTCCCTGTCATGGCATGACCTCTGAAAATTTGGGAGGGTGACGAGTTGTGCATGTATGCTCTGACACACGTGCCATCAAACTCATCTTCTTTTCACCTGCCACTTTACAAAAAACTTCATGGGAATGTAGTGAGAGTGGACTCCACTGTTATGATTACCCACTGATTTGCCTACACGTTTGCAGGCACCTTTGAGTTGAAATGCTATGACAGGGAGAACACCTTGTGTTACAGACCCCCCCACGCCCACCCCCACCCCTCAGAACACAGTCAGTCATGGTCTTTACAACACATGTAATGCTGAGATCTCAGCCTCAGCACTGGGGCTAGACATACGCTATTTTAAAAACTGTTCTGTAAAACCACTTACACGAGACACTGTGAAACTGAAGCGCTATCTCATGTCTATGGCTTTGTCTATCTCTTACTCTCCTTTTAATTCTCCTTCAGACCTACCTTGTCGCATATTACCTGTACCTCTGGGTTCGCTGCATGCACAGTCCACTTGTCTAATGGTATCTCGTTTTCCTCAGACATGATATGATAACAACGTTGGCATCAACAGAAATCAGAGCTTCTAGAAGTGTCGCTGAAGTGTGTAACTTTTAACTGTGCACTTCCACACTGCACCGTCCTATTTAAACTCTTGAAATTATGTGACTTTCATCACCTTTTTACCAAAATATCAGGAAGGAAAGAGTCATTTTCTCAGGAATTTCAACAGGCTGACAAACAAAAGCAGGAATGTCAACTGATCAGGAAATATGTAACATTGTGCCAAGCTGATTTCTTAGGAATTTCACACCGCTGAAGAGTTGTTCAGTGACTAGAGAAAGAGTTTAACATTTAAACGTTTATAAATCATTAACTAATGGGATCAAACACCAAAATATATACACTGTTTAAATGAATTGTACCATTAGGGATGAGGGCTGAAGCTCATATCTTGTTTGGTGTGCAATATCAGTTAGCATAAAGGTGACAAAGGTTGTCTTGACTACAGCTCTGTGAAAGGTGGTATTGCATAAGTCCTGTGTGCCCTGGTTCAGTTGGGCAGTCACAGCACTAGCTGGGCTCCCATCCAACTATTTCATGCAAATTAACGATGTGCTTGCTTGACACCTTGGCTCCAGAGGCCAGTCCTGACACCTTTTAGTGCAGTCAGGGCCATGTTGCTTATTCCCAGAGTGTGCTGGATGGCGGTTAGGTCTGAGGGGCTCACTCTCCACAGTGTTAGGAAGTGGGGCTGTATGATGGTCATGAGATATTCAGTCTGCCTTTGTCTGTTGTCACCATTTATCTCTTCTTCAGTGGCTTGAACACTCTGTAAAACAGGATACAGGGAAAACAGGTCTATGAACAGGTTTATAAACAGGTCTTTAAGCAGGTTTATAAACAGGTCTTTAAGCAGGTTTATAAACAGGTCTTTAAACAGGTCTATAAACTCCCTTTCTCTGTCCCTACATTCTTTTACTCTATCTTTGCTCTATTTTCCAACTTTTCATTCTCTTGGAGCCTTTTTCTTTTTGCACTGTCTTTGCTTGATTTTCTTTCCTGTCATTCCCTGCTTTGCCTAAGTTTGCCCTTTCTCTCTCTCTCTCTCTCTCTCTCTGTGTATACTAGTATATCAGTTATTCAGTTAACAGTAGTCTATTATGTATGTCCTCTGGCATTGCCCTTATTCTGTATTTAAATCAACAAACAAAAACTACAGAAAACAACAAAAAGAAGAGAAAATATATAGAGCTAAGAACTTAATCCAAGGAATTCAGTCTTACACATAAAATCCAGAAGCTATAGAAGTGTTCAATCTGTACAATTACAATTACCTTGGCCTCTGGAGCCAAAGTGTCAAGCAAGCTGAGGATGAGTCTGCTAATAAATGAACTAACTAACTATGAAGTAACTAATAAATGAATGGTCATAAAAATGAGATGAAGCTAACAGTTTAACATGCTCACTGATAAAGGGACAACATAAAGTAAACTAAGCAACTAGCCAGATCTGAGATTTAACAGAATAGATCGATGAAAAGTGCAACAGTGACCTTGATCTTGCCAAATAGTAATGTACGAACACTGTGTTATAACTTGTTTTTAAGTGTTTATTAATTATTTATACAGTGTTTACAATTAATAACCTAATTGTAAGCCATTTATGAATCCTTTATAAGGGTAGTCTTATTGTAAAGTGGTACCTCAAAAATAACATTAAGGTAATTTCCAACATTGTTAGACATCATGTAATTGAAATGTTTTATTACTGTTGACATAATGGTAAATTTCATTAGATAATGATATGAAAGTTACCATTATTTCAATTACAATGTTGTAGAAAGTTGTAAAAATGTGTGTGCTATTTTTTGTCTGTGTCCAAGTTTCAATCTAGAGGAGTTTTTCTTTGCGACTGTAACCCTGGACCTACTCTCTGGGATTCAGGGTTGGGATCATGTGAAGCTGCTTTGTGATAATGTCCATTGTCCAATCTGTGCCATCTCAACACAACAGTGTGTGTGTGTGTGTGAGAGAGAGAGAGACAGATGGAGATAAGAAAGAAATAAGACTTCATGTTCAGGTCATGTTATTTCAGAAAAAGAGAACTGAAAACAGGGTGCCATGGTGGCGCAGTGGGTAGCCTGGGTTTGATTCCTGGCTGGACACCCAGAGTCTCTTGTGTGTGAAGTTTGCATGTTCTCCCTGTGTCTGCGTGGGTTTCCTGCCACAGTCCAAAGATATGTAAGTCAGGTGAATTGGAGAAACTAAAATGCCCCTAGGTGTGAATGTGTCTGTCTGTATGTCTGCCCTGCAGTGGACTGGTGACCTGGCAACCTGTCCAGTGTGTTTCCCTGCCTTTCGCCCAGTGAGTGCTGGGGAAGGCTTCAGCACCCCCAAACCCTAATTAGGATAAGCGGCTTAGAAAATGAATGAAAAAAAAGAACTGACATGAAACTTTGGAAATAATTTCAGGTGCAACACTGAATTTTTTTCTTTTTTAGATATTTTTATTTCCCTTCAAAAGGCTGTTTTCAAAGGAGAGTGAATACAAACTGCATTTTGCTTAACCGGTACAGACTCGGTTAACTCCGTGGGCAGTGGTACATACACACATTGAATCACACATAAATGGACAGGATGATGTAGTGGATCCATGGTTTGGGATTAAGATTTGTTTGGTTCAGGACTTCAAAAGGGTTTAATGGGGGCAGGTTGGTCCAGCAGGATTCCAACCAGCTTCCATTCTGTTGGCTCGGCCAGAACTAATTTACAAGCGTGCAGATAAAGGTATTGGTCCTTCCCAACATGAACCTGAGAGAATGAATACACAGAATAATAGATTTAAGAAAGGAATAGATTCAACATCATCTGTTTGAAATCTCATATATTCAGTGCATACATTGATGTAGTAGTGGGTGGCTCCACACAAGTTGGGGTCACAGTAAACCAGGGCGGTGAATTCTTCAAACTTTCTGTCCGCTCTCTTTTCCGCTTCTGGCTTTAGCTGTTCCAGAAAACACAAACACATTCAAAGCTCATTTAATTTATTTCATTTTGGACATACTTGAAAAAAAGAAGAAGAAGAAAAAAAAAACTGTTGCATTTTGTTACCCTTTTATTCCCAAATTTTGAATGTCTGTTTCTCCAAACCTCATATAATTCCCTGTCATGGCATGACCTGTGCAAATCTGGGTGGGTGATGACTTGTGCATGTATCCTCTGACACACATACCATCAAACACACCTTCTCTTCACCTAACAGTTTACAGACATCTTCATGGGAACATAGTGAGGGTGGACTCCCATGTTAATAATTATTTGCATGTTTGCAGGCACCTTGGAGTTGTAGAAATGCTAGGACACAGAGAGCACTTTGTCCGACAGACACCCCCCTCTGCCCCCCGCCCCCACCAACCACCCCAAACACCAACCACCCCCCAGAACACAGTCAGTCATGTTCTTTACAACACATGTGACACTGAGACCACAGCCTTAGCACTGGGGCTAGACATACGCTATTTTAAAAACAGTTCTGTAAAACCACTTACATAAGACACTGCGAAATTAAAGTGGTATCTTAAATCTATGGCTTTTGTTTCTCTCTCTTATTTTCCATTTAACTTTCCAGGGATTCTCATCACACTTACCTTATTGCATATTGCCTGTACTTCTGGGGTTGCAGGATGTATGGTGCATCTGCCAAATGGTATCTCCTTCTCCTCAGACATAATGGTACAGTGACAATGGTGACAAACAGAAATCAGAGATTTTAGAAGCGTCACTGAGGTCTACAACTTCAACTGTTCAGTTTTACGCTGCACCCTCTTATTTAAACTCCCGGAATTATATGACCTCCATTGTCTTTTTACCAAAATTTGACTCATTTTCTCAGGAACTGCAAAAGCCTGATAACTTATCAGCCTGTTGTCTTATCAGGACCTATATGATAAAAAATACACCAGCAGACTTCTGAGGAATTTCACACCATCATTGAAGAGCCGTGGAGTAACTAGAGTTAATGGAACATAAGATAATGAAACATTTATAAATCATTAACATGACAACTATGCACCAGAATTCAAACCCTATTGTATTGAGTAGTACCATAACGAATGAGAGCTGAAAAAACAGGTCAAGTTATGAAGCAAAATTCAGTCTGTTCTTTGAAGGTGCTCTCGTGTTTGAATCATCATGGTACGCAGGACTTCATACAGACTGGCACACGCAATCATATTAAAATATTGACTCATTATTTTATATTTGAATATCAAGATTTCGCAAACACCACTTGCATGTAGCACATTCACACCATCTTTGTGTATTTATGCTTTTAGAGTCAGTTGTAAACGTGAAGATAAAAATGGGATTTTCCCCAAGTAAATGGATTTCTTGTACATGAACTTCATTCTTACATTTATGAGTGAAGCTGCTGAAAGTTCTTTATGTGGTCTTTGACACCTGTGAGTGTGGCTGTATTATGATCAGCACTGATCTAGTCAGAGAAACTTTACTGTCTGATTTGTAATATAGGTCTGTGTGTGAATTTCCTTAGAATGAAAACGTTGGGCGTCCATTACCACACTTATTATGATCCTGGCAGGTGTCACAACTTGAAAGTTGTATAATCAGTTTAAACACTGGCTCAGTAATCTACTTGCACAGTCACATGCATATCTCAGACATCACTGATCTAAACTGTCACAGACATTTACAGCACAGTTCTGCACACCCACCACTGAATCCATCCTCATGTCCTCCATGACTGTCTGGTTTGCTTCAGTTTGCTGAGTGCATCGTTAAGTGCATTTCTCTCTGAAGCTGCACATATTCTGTGAGATCTGTATACAATTTGTCCATATACAGTAACCACCTGTTCCCATTCTTATCTCGGCTCTTAGGAATACACATGCATAATTTGTCCAGAGCTACACATTCTGTGAGATCTGTATATAAACTATTTATCTGTACATGTTCTGTGTATACTGTAACTACTAGCGCCCATACATATAAAAATACATGTGCTCATTGTAACTTAGAGATTCTCTGTCCCTCAATACATTTATCTCAGAAGCTTATTCCTTAGCACACTGACACTGCTCTTCCTCACTCATAATCCTTTAATTCATGAGCTGTTACTTGGCTGATGTTGTTCCTCAGTCTTGCAGTCTTCTCCAGGGCCTTCCCTTCCATGTCGGTGTTGAGTGTGTCATAAACACAATCAAACAAAACCCTTTTCAAATCCAGAATTCAGGCTTGTCCCTCTACTCACTCTCCTTCTAGGGCTATGTCCTTTAGGCTCGGGAAACAGACGCCAGGGGGATACCCTCAGGCACATCGAGAAAGCGTGAGCGCGGCCGTCTTCGGCTGAAATCTCTTAGAAACCTCCTCCAGGACTGCTCTGTGTGACCTAAGGAAAGACCAGCACTGTGAACATTCCAGCACTGTGTTTCACACGTGTGATGTGGTCACTGTATGGCGAAAAGAGCCATGTCTCCCTATTATAAAATATTTTTTAAAAAAAACATGGCGTCTGCATACTGGTCATGGTCATTGTTTATAAATACCGGCACAGATAACATTGCGCTCTCTCTCACTCACTTCCTCTACCTGGTGTGCCTGTGCACTCCTGGTTCATTTGGGTTGCTGCGCTGTCCGGACGCGCTTAGCTGGTTTGAACGTTGTAGAGAGAGCGGCCTCATTCTGCGGCGCTTTTTTTTTTTTTCCCCCACCGGTAAGCCATGATCATTTTTCTGCTCACGATTCTGTTGTGAATTGTTTATCGTTTTTTAGCAGGTGACACGGCAGCAATGTGGTTAATTTTTGTGGTTTTACCTTCTTTTTTGTGTCTGGTCCAATCGTAGACCATTCATATTGGAAACGTAACCTTGGGCTTCTGTTGAGGTTTTCTTCTGGGAGAGTTTCCCTGGGGTAGCTGTTTTTCTTGTTTATTTAAATTTTGTTTTATTTTTTTATTTTCCCACAGCACCCAGGTTGCCCTGAATTGTATCACTGTTGCAAAAAAATTGAATTTAATTTATGCATCGTAAATTCTAAAAGTCGGAATCCTGCGTTTTCCTCAGTGTGATAATTCTTTACCTTAAAATTGTTTGAAATTGTTTCTGTTGGAAGCAGGCTATTGAAACGGACTTTGAAGAAAAGTTTTTTTTCTCTCTCTCTCCATCTTTTCTTTTTGGTCCCAGCTACCTTTCACAAAGCAACGGACTGCCTCGTTTTACCCGAAAGAAACTTTGTCGCTGCGCACCGAATGATGAAATATAGTTGTGAGGCGTGCAGTGGAGCTGGACCCAAACACAAGACACAGTGATCGTGGTAACAAAAAGGAGGACTTTACTTACAAAAAGCAGATAAATAAACAGGTGCAAACAGGAACAAAAACTGGATCTAAACGGTGCAGCCAAACAGTGTCTTCAAATGAAAACAAACAACGATAGACAAGGGACAAGTCAAACACAAGGGCTTAAATACAAGAGGAGAACTAAATTGGAGAAACCTAATTGGTGGAAATTAACAAGGGGAAAACGAGGTTAATAAATGGAACAAACAGAATCATGTGAGGGGCACAGACACACACGGAACAGGAGCACAAGACATTTCAAAATAAAAGTCCAAAGCAAGGTTCAGGCTATGACAGAGCCCCCCCCCTTAAGGGACGGCTCCCAGCCGTCCCCCGAAACAAAATAAATCTAGAACAAACCGGGTGGGTGGGGGGGCGCACAGAGGGATGACCCAGTGGCAGGGCAGACCGGTGGTGCTGTCGGTGCAAACGGGTCCCCCCTGCAGCCGAGCAGGTGGGGGGTTGTTTGGAATGGGAACAGACACTGGTTCAGTGAACAGGAACGGAGCAGACTCTCCAAACAGGCTCAGAACAGGACAGGACGTCAGCTAGGGAGCCGAGCTGGGCCAGGGAACGGGATTCGGGAACAGGCAAGGCGTCAGCTAGGGAGCTGGGCAGCAGAACCTCCATGGCGCCTTCAAGAGCCACTCTTTTGGAGGAAGGTGCTTCTTGGGGATTAAGGGGCCCAGAGACAGGAACAGGACCTGGAGACCCAGGAGCGGACACAGCCCCAGAGATGGTTGGACCCAGCACCACAGTCCCTGTGGTGCCTGGATCTAGGGCTGGGAGCCCCCCCCCGGTTAAGGGCCGGGGAACCTGCTGAGAGAGGGAGCCCCGCCGCACCCAGGTCAAGAGCCGGAGTTGTCTCTTCCCTGGAGACGGAAGTGTCTGCTGGGTCCATGTTGTGGTCTATCGTTCTGTCAGGTGTGGAGTGGAGGTGGGCCCAAGCGCAAGACACATTGATGGTGGTGACAAAAAAGGAGGACTTTTTCAAAATAAGACATTTCAAAATAAAAGTTCAAAGCAAGGTGCAGGCTGTGACAATAGTACATCTTTTGAAGTTTCCGGTCTAGCATGTGTTTCTTTACATAAATAAATAAATAAATAGCAGTGTTTGTGGTGTTTGGTTAACTTCAGGTAAAGCCAACATCATTATTATTCATCATCATAATTTTATTTTTAACTACTCTGTCTGAGTGGTGGTGGAAATCACCTGGCCCCTGAACAATTAAAATTGTCCCACTACTGCCACAAGATATTGGCTCCTCAACAGGGACTTGAACCCTGGACACAACTCTGTAAATGGTTTTGAGTTTGCAGTGTCTTTTGAATTTCATCACTGAACTTTGTGCATGCATTGTGGGTAAAAGGCCACTGTAATGTAATTTGAATTTGAACCTATTTGAAGTTTTTCACCAAAATAGATTGTAACATTTTGTACTTTGTATTCTCTTTGAATTTGGTTACCCTGCTTTTCTACTGTGTAACTTTAAAGAAGAAAGCTGGAGGTCATGGCAGAAAACCCAGAAGATCGGCTGGTCTTTGGTGAGACAGTATCAGATTCGGTAGATATGTCTCTTACTGCCCCTTCAGTTTCTACTATTTTTACACCTAATGCACAGCCAGACTCCCTGTTAGATGTACCTGTCTGAGATGAACATACTGATTTGATGCATACTGACTAGTTCCTGACAGTGACCTCCAGGTTTTTTCTCATGCCACTGAGTCAGTGAAGCAAGTGTTTGAAAACACAATTGAATGTCCAAAAAAAAGGCTTTTGAAGGGCTTGAGGCTTGTATCAGAGGAGGCTGTTGAAGCTAGAGGTGATGTTGCTCGCTTAGTTGAGAAGGCCAGTGATGACCTGCTCAATACTGTTGCTGAACATATCAGAGATTTAGTAGCAAAATGCATAGAGGGTATTCAATGAAATTCTAAGCAGATGGTGACTGAATTTCAGGCCATGTTAAAGGAATCAAACACTGTTTTGTTCAATTCTCTCTCTTCAATCCCAGAGCAGCTGGATAGATCAGTTAAGTCTGAATTGCAGGACATGCGTACGCAGGTTCATGCAATCAAAGATTCAGTTGAAACTCTACTTAAATAATCCATGAACTAGAGACTAAGCACACTCTTCATGGGTATAGCCAGCTACCACAGAGTGTTTCCACCCCTCTTGTTGATGTTGGTTATCAGCAGTCTGCTGCTACTGAGCCTGTACTTCCTGTCCCTCGTCATACCAGTGAGGTTTCTCACATCTGATCGGAGGTTGCCAATCAAGTTAATTTTCCCTTCTTTTGGTGGTACAGATGATGATACTGACCCCCTCTTGTACATTTCTAAATGTAAGGACTTCGCACTGCGCCCCATGTCTGATTCTGAGATCTTGGCCACCATGAGAAATGTCTTGCATGGTACAGCACATCACTGGTGGGAGATAGCCAGGGATAGGGTCTGCGCTTGGCCTAATTTTATTTAAAAACGAAAAACGACTGTCTTCTGATATGCCCGAGTATAAACTAACTTTAATATATTCAGAATTACATTTATATATTCGAAATTATATTTATATATTCAGGAATTACTTTCATATATTCAGCTTTACATTTATATATTCAGACTTATATTTATATATTCAGAATAACTTTTATATATTCAGCTTTATATTTACATATATCCTTTTTGGCCATATATAGACACACACACCCCTGTGTTTTCCTTTGTTTTCCTGTCACCAAACTGCAAGTGCAGACAACGGTTTTTATCGAAATCGTGGTCAATGAACAGGCCTGGTCTGATGCACTTTAAACTACTGGGGGCAGGCAGATCCGGGGTCTGGATGCAAGTGCAGACAATGGTTTTAATTGAAATCTAAATCATTGTCAAAGAACAGGCAAGGTCTGATACACTATAAACTGACTACTAGGGGCCGGGCAGATCTGACGTCAATGTCAGGAATGAGCTACGGTCAATACACTGAAGAGCTAAAGAAACAGAACAGGGCTGAACAAAGAGCAGACAAGGTCAGTTAGGAACAAGGAAAACTAGAAACAAAGAACAACACAGTACACACACAAAGTGCAACATTTTGCAAGGGTAAACACAGGGTTGTGTATGCACAGAGAGAACAAGGAAACAAACTGGAGACAGGTGTTCAGAATTATTAACTATCAGGGGGGCCAGCCAATCAGATCCAACTTGGTTCTGGATGGCCAGCAGACAAGGCAGTAGAGGCAGAAACCTGACAAAGAAATAAAGATAAATGAGCTTTACAAATGGAGAGAAATAAATAAATATGATTTAAAAATGTAATAACATTTCTGAGAAAAAGAAGATATTTTTCTCATATTGTAATAAGTTCTTCAACTCTTCAGGGACAATGAAATCCCTCACAAATCAGCTTGACATAGTGTTATATAATTCCTTACAATTCCTGCTCTTAGTTTCCAGCCTATAGCAGTTCCTGAGAAAATGATTTGTATTTTGGCAAAAAGTAATTCTATTTACTCTATTCAACCCTTAAGTTCTTATAAATCAATTTTGAGGTAATGTTACATATTTCCTAATCAGTTGACACTCCTACTTTTGTTTGTCAACCTGTTTTGTTTGTCAATTCCTGAGAAAATGACTCATATTTTGGAAAAAAGGTGATGAAAGTCACATGATTTCAAGAGTTTAAATAGGACGGCACAGTGGGGAAGTACACAGTTAAAATTCCACACTTCAGCGACACTTCTAAAAGCTCTGATTTCTGTTGATGCCAACGTTGTTATCACATCATTATGTCTGAGGAAAAGGAGACACCATTAGACGAGTGGACCGTGTATCCGGCGAACCCAGAGGTACAGGCGATATGCGACAAGGTAGGTCTGAAGGAGAATTAAAAGGAGAGTAAGAGATAGACAAAGCCATAGACATGAGATAGCGCTTCAGTTTCACAGTGTCTCGTGTAAGTGGTTTTACAGAACAGTTTTTAAAATAGCGTATGTCTAGCCCCAGTGCTGAGGCTGTGATCTCAGCATCACATGTGTTGTAAAGACCATGACTGACTGTGTTCTGAGGGGTGGGGGTGGGGGGTGGGGGTGGGGGGTGGGGGGGGGGTCTGTCACACAAGGTGTTCTCCCTGTCATAGCATTTCAGCAACACAAAGGTGCTTGCAAACGTGTAGGCAAATCAGAGGGAAATCATAACAGCGGAGTCCACACTCACTACATTCCCATAAAGTTTTTTTTGTATTTTTTTTCTAATGTATGTGCCTAAGGTCAAATTAATGATAACAGTTTTGAATGTGTTGATGTCTGTTTGTGTTTTCTGGAACAGCTGAAGCCAGAAGTAGAAAATATCACGAGCAGGAAGTTTGAGGAGTTCACAGCCCTTGTATACGGTGTCCCCCTCATGGCTGGAGCCACCCACTACTACATCAATGTATGCACTGAATATATGAGATTTGAAAGAGATGACATTGAATCTATTCCTTTCTTAAATCTATTATTGTGTGTATTTATTCTCTCAGGTTCATGTTGGGAAGGACCTATACCTTTATCTGCACGCTTGTAAATTAGTTCTGGCCGAGCCAACAGAATGGGAGTTGGTTGGAATCTTGCTGGACCAACCTGCCCCCATTAAACCCATACAATACTTTCCAAGAGTCAAAACAAACAAGCCTTAATCCCAAACCATGGATCCACTATGTCATCCTGTGCATTTATGTGTGATTCAATGTGTGTATGTGCCACTGCCTACAGAGTTAACAGAGTCTGTCCCAGCTAAGCAGAATGCAGTTTGTATTTACTCTCCTTTGAAAACAGCCTTTTGAAAGGAAATAAAACATCTAAAAAAAAATAAAATGAGAGTGCTTTAACTGAAATTAATTTCTTGAGTTGTCTGTAATTCTTTTTTTCTGAAATAAGCTTGCCTAAACATAAAGTCTTCTCTTTCTCTCTCTCTCTCTCTCTCTCTCTCTCTCTGATCTAACGATTACTTCTTGCTCCCCAGAAATAAAAAGAGAAATTTTAATTAATCGCTAATTTAGCCAAGAACGAAAGCTCTTCCACGCATCGAGTAGACTTGTCTGCATGAACCTGAGATTCAGCAGCGCCACCCATAGAATGAATAAAACATGTTCAAGGAATGATCTACTGATAAAAGCTTGCCATAACAACAGAGATGTTTATGCGTATGAAACTGAATTCGTCGGCTAACAGTTTTTTCCCCTCGGTCAGCAGGTAAGATGAGAACCAAGTCCTCCCGACAATTTTCAGTCATATTTTTAAAAGCAAATTCCTGGAAACCCCCCCCCCCCATACACTACAGAAATGATCAAAGTTTTTTCAGAAGCTTCCGGTCTTAATGTAAATGTAAGAAAATGTGAACTTTTGGCTATAAAGACTGAGATCAGGCATAGCAGGGAAGACTCAGGCCATTTTTAAGCCGTCAACACCACAGACCAAAGATGAAAATGACATTTTCAACCTCTTATTGAATAGACACAATAGGAATGAAAATCTGTGGTTACAGAGACTTATCCTTAAGAGAATCTTACTCTAAAAAGTTGAGGGCACATCGAGACTTACTTATTGTTGGATTTTCTTGTGATTTTACAAGTAAACAAACCTGACCAAAAGTGTGCTTGGAGAAAAGCTTTATTTGGTGGTGGTGGAATCCGGCAGCAAGTCTGCCTGCAAAGCTTAACTCAGAGAACTGTTACCATGATCGGCCTTTTATACCATGAAACAAATGGCAACAGACAATAGGTTTACAGTGTTGCATAATGCAAATCCAAATCTTGGTGTTAATGCTAAAGGTCCTTTTCGTCTGTGGTGGTTGCTATTCGCCCATTACCGGTTGTATTTTGCCTTAATCAGTCGCTCTTGGCTCCAGCTGTAACGTGGTGCCAGGGGTGTGAAGCTTTCTTTGTATCTATGGTAATGAGACTGTCAGGTCCAACAGTTCTCTTATCCTGAACCATGTCCATAATCTTACGATGTCCTTCTCTTTCTTTGGATGTTAACAACATGCCGTCCAAGAAAATCAAAGATATGTTGCTTAACTTTGTTTGGAAAAAGAAAACTTGGTTAGTTAAGAGAACTGTAATAATTACACACAAATCAGTCAAATAAATAAATTGTCATAAAATGAGATGAAACTGACAGTTCAACATGCTCTCTGATAAAGAGACAACATAAAGTGAGCTAAGCTACTAGCAAGATCTGAGATTTAACAGAATACATGCATGAAAGGTACAGCAGTAACTTAATCTTGCAAAATAGTGAACCTGCATCGATATATAAAAACCGTGTTATAACTTGTTCATAATTGTTTATAATGATTTATAAAGTGTTTACAACCTAATCAATAAACGGATCATAAGCCATTTATGAATCCTTTATAAGGGTAGTCTTATAGTAAAATGGTACGGGAATAGTAATAATCCCTTTCTGAAATGCAGCTCTAACTGCCGTATTATTATTATTTTGGTTCACTGTTTGGAAGCACAAATCACCCACAGCAGTTGGAGAAAGATTAAAAAACGAACAAAAGAAATCAATGCTCCTGTGCAGCCCTCTGTTATCCCTCTCTTTAACTGCTGAACCACTTTCCTCTGCCGGTGTCAGTCAGTGTACATATGCACTTAAACGTATTGCCTTGCACATCCTCACCATAATTTATTATTTGCTAACTCATTACAGCTTGGGCATCCTTGTCATAACTCACTGCTTTGGACACCCCTGACCTGCAGTTTTGCTTGTGTACAGTCTATTTTGTGTCTATTGTACAGACTGCTTATAGTCTATTGTCTGTTATTTTATGGTCTAGTCCATTGTCTGTTGTATAGGGTTAGTCGTTTGTACCATCACTGTATAGTCCATTGCTTTGTACAGTCTGTTGTATATCGTATAGTCTATGTTAAAGTCTATTCAGTGTTTCTGTGATGTATCTTTTTAATACTTTTCTTATTGGTTTTGCTCTATGTTGACACTTGAACCAAGGTAAATGCCTTGTACACACAGTACTTGGTGGATAAAAAACTGATTCTGATTCTGATCCTGATTCTGATTATAACTACACACCACATAACATCAAATATGACTGTGTATTCCTCTACAGTTAGTGCAATGTTATATTTTCTCCACAAATATGAGTCGCTGCACAACCTTCTGATTGCATCAAGTTGTTGACAATCTAATATGATGTTGTGTTTCAACAACCTGTTGCATCAGTTTGGGGAGAAGTTATGCTTAAACATAAAGCACCAAGCCAGCAGCATTTCTTTATGACAATTTGATCATTTGATTGGGTTTTTACTGATATCATAGTTACACAAAATCAGAAATTTGAGGCCACCAGCTCTGGAAGTTGGAATAAATCCCAAAGGGATGAGGGGTTGCTGATAAATTGAAAAAGCCAAATCATTTTGAATGTGTTATTAGGGGTTATAAGATCCAGAGACATTACAGTCCCATACTGATTTGTGTGTAATTGTTACAGTTCTCTTTACAAAGTGAGTTTTGGTTTGAGTTTTTTTTTTTCCAAACAAAACTAAGGAATATATCATTGATTTTCTTGGCAGCATGCTGTCAACATCCAAAAAAGAGACAGATAAGTAAATCTGGATGTGCCCTCAACTTTTTAGAGTAGGATTCTCTGAAGAATAAGTCTCTTTGTAATCATAGATTTCATCTCTGTTGGGTCTATTCAATAAGATTGTGAACATTTTATTGGCATCTTTGGTCTTTGGTGTTAACAGCTCCCAAATGGTCTTTGTCTTCCCTGCTATGCCTGGTATAGAGGGAATATCTCATTCTTTATAGACAAAAGTTCACATTTTCTTACATTCAGATTAAGACCATAAGCTTTTGATTTATCATCTCTATAGTAATAGGATTTTGGGAGTTACACACAAACAAATGTTGCATCATCAGTTGACTATTGATAATATTATTGTTAGCAGCTAATATTCCCTGTGTTTAAAGGGCTAAGAAGTGATTTGTGCAGTATGGTACAGGTTCCATATCACTGGACCACTCAAAAGCTTATGGAAAATATTAATCTCTGTCCATCTCCAGACCTTTAATTTAAGAGAGATCCACCATATAGCGAACTATATATATATATATGTGTTTGTGTGTGTGTGTGTGTATGGACAGATAGATAGATAGATAGATAGATAGATAGATAGATAGATAGTGATTGCAATTCTTCAGGAACATTATCAAAATGACTTATTACTGTTGAAACAATGTTAAGTTTCATAAGACAATGTTATGAAAGTTACCATTATTTCAGTTACAGCATTGTGGAAAGTTGTAAAAATGTGTGTGCTATTGCGGAAGTCTCTTTGATTTTTTGTTTTTTGATTTTTTTTATCTGTGTCTAAGTCTCAGTGTAAAGGAGTTTTTCTTTGCGACTGTAAGCCTGGACCTACTCTCTGGGATTATCAGGGTCGGGATGATGTGAAGCTGCTCTGTGATAATGCCTATTGTAAAAAGCACTATACAAATAAAATTTGATTGAATTATTGAATCGGTGCTATCTTAGCACAACAATGTGTGTGTGTGTGTGTGTGTGTGTGTCAATGTGAGCAAGAGAGAGAGAGAGAGAGAGAGAAATAAGACTTCATGAATAGGTCGTTATTTCAGAAAAACAGAACTCAAAACAACTCTACAAATCAATACCAGGTATAACAACCCCCCCCCCCCCCCCCCTTTTATTTTTATTTAGGTTTTTTTTAGATATTTTACTTCCTTCCAAAAGGCTGTTTTCAAAGAAGAGTGGATACAAACTGCATTCTGCTTAACTGGGACAGATTCTGTCCCGGTTTCCTCCCACAGGCCAGAGACATGTAAGTCAGGTGAATTGGAGAAACTAAATTGCCCCTAGCTGTGAATGTGTTTGTCTGTGTGTCTGCCCTGCAGTGGACTGGTGACCTGGAAACCTGTCCATCGTGTTTCCCTGCCTTTCGCCCAGTGAGTGCTGGTTCGGCAGCATTCCAACCATCTTCCATTCTGCTCCATCACAAGCCATTTTAGCATGCAGATAAAGGTACTGGTTCTTCCCAATATGTACCTGAGAGAATTGATACACACAAAAATAGATTTAAACAACGAATGAATTCAATATCATCTCTTTCAAATCTTATATATTAAATGCATATGTTGATGTAGTAGTTGGTGGCTCCATCCGAGTGGCAGTCACAGTAAACCAGTGCGGTGAAATCTTCAAACCATCCATCCACCCTCTTTTCCGCCTCTGGCTTCAGCTGTTCCAGGAAAAAAAACAAACAGACACAAATACATTCAAAGTTTATATAATTAATCGGTTTTAGGTTCATACATTAAAAAAAATGTTGCAATTTTTTTCACCTTTTTATTTCGAAATTCAGAGTGTCTCTTTCTCATAATTCAGCCTCATAATTCAACCTCATATAATTCCCTGTCATGGCATGACCTGTGCAAATCTGGGTGGGTGATGACTTGTGCATGTATCCTCTGACACACATGCCATCAAACTCACTTTCTCTTCACCTAACAGTTTACAGACATCTTCATGGGAACATAGTGAGTGCAGACTCCCATATTACCATATTATTACCCACTGATTTGCCCACACGTTTGCAGGCACCTTTGAGTTGAAATGCCATGACAGGGAGAACACCTTGTGTGACAGATCCCCCCACCCCCACCCCTCAGAACACAGTCAGTCATGGTCTTTACAACACACGTAATGCTGAGATCACAGCCTCAGCACTGGGGCTAGACATACGCTATTTTAAAAACTGTTCTGTAAAACCACTTACACGAGACACTGTGAAACTGAAGCGCTATCTCATGTCTATGGCTTTGTCTATCTCTTACTCTCCTTTTAATTCTCCTTCAGAGCTACCTTGTCGCATATCGCCTGTACCTCTGGGTTCGCCGGATACACGGTCCACTCTTCAAATGGTGTCTCCTTTTCCTCAGACATAATGATATGATAACAACGTTGGCATCAACAGAAATCAGAGCTTTTAGAAGTGTCGCTGAAGTGTGGAACTTTAACTGTGCACTTCTACACTGCACCATCCTATTTAAACTTTTGAAATTATGTAACTTTCATCATCCAAAATATGAGTCATTTTCTCAAGAATAGCAATAGGTTGACAAACAAAAGCAGGAGTGTCAACTGATCAGGAAATATGTAACATTGTGCCCAGCTGATTTCTGAGGAATTTCACACCACTGAAGAGTTGTTCAACGACTAGAGATAACGAAATTAATATTTAAATGTTTATAAATCATTAACTAATGGGATCAAACACCAAAATATATACATTGTTTAAATAAGTAGTACCATTAGGGATGAGGGCTAGAATTCATATCTTGTGTGATATCAATTAGCAGACTGATCAGACTGTAACATAGTGGTTAGTAGTTGAAGTATTCCTCAAATGAAATATTACAGAGGTTTAATATTTGATAATCATGAATGAAGCCAAAACACTGATTAACACTGTCAGCTCTTAAAAATTCTTGCTTATTTTATTTTGCCCCTGAATACTTCTGTAACTGATTACAATATAAGCAAAGCATTTTTTTTCTCAGAAATGTCATTTCACTTTTAAATAATATTTATTTGTTTCTCTTCATTTGTAATGCTCATTTACCTGTGATGTCTGTTTGTCAGGTCTCCGTTTCTACTGCCCTGTCTCCTGGCCAACCAGAGCCAAGTTGGATCTGATTGGCTGGCCACATTATTAGTTCACTATTGTGTACACCTGTCCCCAGTTTCTTCCCTCGATCTGACCGTGCACACATACCCCTGTGTTTTTCCTTATACTCTTGCAAAGTCTTGCACTTGTTGTTTGGACTGATGCGTTCCTTGTTCTTAGTTTTCCTTGTTCCTGGAAGATGAATGATTATTGATATGTTGTGTTTAGCGCCAGTACTTAGTAAAAGTGATCATTTTGGATCCTGCTGAGTGTCCCTTTCTACAGGCTTAGACATCTGAACAATTATTCTATTGTGATGATACACAACAAAGAGTTATTCTGACTCTTTTCTGGGTTCAGTGTTTTTCAGAATAAGTGTAATTTCACAAGGTTCAGATTCTTAAATCAACTTATGGTTATAGCTAAGTGATATTAGTATTCAGTCTAAGTGAGCAATTAACCAGAATTTCTCCATACCATTGGCATCACAAAGGGGGTAAAAACTGGATTTTCCCAGACTGAATGGATTTCTTGTACATGAACATTCATTCTTACATTTATGAGTGAAACAGCTCCAAGTTCTTTATGTGGTCTTTTACACCTGTGCGTGTGGCTGTGTTATGATCAGTGTCGATCTGGTCAGATAAATTTTATTGTCTGTTCTGTAATATAGGTCTGTTTGTGAATTTCCTTAGAAAACCGTTGGGCGTCTATTATCACACTTGATCCTGACAGGTGTCACAACTTGAAAGTCGTATAATCAGTTTAAACACTGGCTCAGTAATCTTCTTGCATAGTCACATGATTCTCAGACATCACTGGTTCACGCTGTAACAGGCACCTATGGCACAGTTCTGTACACCCACCACTAAGTCCATCCTCACGTCGCCCATAACTGTCTGGTTTGGTTCAACCTCCACATGAGATATGGTCAAACTACAATGCATCATCCAGTCTCTCTGACCTGGGCTTACCCGCTTACCCTTTCCTGAGTGCAATGTAAAAGGCAGTTCTCTCTGAGGCTGTGAAGCATATTCTGTGAGATCTGTATACAATATGGACATATACTGTAACCACCTGTTCCCATTCTTATATCGGCTGTCAGGAATACACATGCATAGTGTAAATTTGTCCAGAGCTGCTCTGGATTCTGTCAGATCTGTATACAATCTATTTATCTGTACATATTCTGTATATACTGTAACCACTAGCGCCCACGCATATACAGACTCCTAAAAATACATGTGCTCATTGTAACTTTTAAAGATTCTCTATCACCCAATACATTTATCTCAGAAGCTTATTCCTTAGCACACTGACACTGCTCTTCCTCATTCATAAACCTTTTATTTATAAGCAGGAGAATGCAGTGTGTCAGGCAGAGTGGTCTGAAAAAGTTTTTGGGTTTTTTTTTTTCATTTTGTTTTCCTTACTGTTTAGCGATGTCAGTTCAGGATGTGAACCTGGGCCTCCTGAGTGTAAGGCAAGAAATCCTCCCTTGGACCATTCAGATGGATTAGCAAGGACAGCAGGGAAAACTGTGTCAGGAGCTGATACAGGACCCCAGGACGCAGCAGGAGCTGACAAGGGAATTGGTCGCAGGGAGCTGGGTCCAGGGACCAGGGAGCTGACACACGGGGGCCTGGAAAACTGCAGGAGCAGACATGGGGGCCTGGAAGGCAGCGGGCTTGGTTGCAGAGAACGAGTGATATGTCAGGTAGGATGAAGTAACTCGCTGTACTCCATGTCTGGCTTCTTCCACCTTCTCTCACAGCCTCTTCAGCCTCTGAAGGATTTTCTCACATGTGCCTGGATGTGTGTGAACTTGTGGGGCGTTAGTAGAAAAACTGAAATCCTGAAATTTGTTCACTGCATCCGTTTGGTGGCAAAGTCTTCTGTCACAAAACAGAGAGGAGTCTGGATGCAAGTGCAGGCAATGTGTGTTTTGTTATTGAAATCCAGATTGTGGTCAATGAAGGGGCGAGGTCTGGTATGCCATAAACTGACTTCTGGGGGCTGGGCAGATCTGAGGTCAAAGTCAAGAACAGGCAAAGGTCGTTACACTGGAGAGCTAAACAAAGAGCCGCATGTGGCTCTTTCATCCCTCTGCTGTAGCTCTCTGTGACATTGGAAAATACATAATGAGTATTTGATTTAAATTTATTTTTATTTTAGTTCGTTCGTTTTTCAAATGTAATTCTAAATTTGAAGATTATGGTGATCTTGTAAAATTAAAATAAAATTTAACTTTTTTGTCGTTCGAAATATGCGTCACAACCGCCGATGTGCGACAAGATTTATTGAGCTTTTCGACCCCGGTAGGTAAACCATGGATAAATCCAAAAAAAGAAAAGTTTCTGAAGAGAACAGAACGTTTAATGCTACGTGGGCAGGTTCATTTGCCTTCACTGCTGACGAGACTGGTTTACCACTATGCTTAATATGTGGCGAGAAATTGGCAAACAACAAAAAAGTCAAATGTTGCAAGACATTTCGAGAATAAACACACAGCCTTTGCTGAAAAATATCCGGATGGAGAGGAGAGAAAAAAAAGCCGTTTCGGAACTGATGGGGAAGGCTGATCTGAACAAAAATTATTTCAAGAAGTGGATTAAGTCTGCAAATTCAACTACATATGCTAGTTTTGTGGCTGCTCAGGAAATAGTCAGGCACGGGAAGCCATTCACAGATGGAGCAGGTCTTCTCCAACATGAACTATATTAAAAACAAACATCGCTCACGCCTCACAGACGACAGTTTACAATCCTGTGTGAAGATGAAGGTGACGTCTTACAGCCCTGATGTGCAGACGCTGTTCAGGAGCAAAAATCACATTAACGAGGCAAAATAAATATTTTAATTGGCTTTTATTTTGCAAATATATATTTTACATTGTTAAGTGAAATAGTCCTTTTTTATTCCGGTTGACAGCTGACTGCACGCTCCTGTACACGCAAGAAAATGATGACGGAACACAGAAGCAGACGGCGTTTTTGGTTTGCATTTTTGGCTCGCTGCAGGTGGATAATTTAAGTTTGGCTTTTCATTTCATAAATACAAGGAGGACTCAATAGACATTGACTATTTTATTTGAAAGTAAGCTTCAGCCAAGCGTCTTTTTTTCGGAGTTCAAAATGTTTTTGTTACATGCAAAAATGAAATTTCATGTTCTCTGTAGCAGTTCATTGATTTCATAAATACAACACATTATAGTTTTTTATACATACAGGTAAAAAAACATGGCTCCCGGTGTTTTCTTTTCTGTGGGAGACAGTCTAAATGGCTCTTTGAGTATTTGAGGTTGCCGACCCCTGGTTTAAGCAACCAGTCTCAGTGTGTAGTGAACTATTATTTTTCTCTTTATTTTTTTCTCTTGTCTTTTATTCATACTCGTCTGGTAACGGAGGATTAGCAAAGTAAGAATTTCATTGTCCAGTGTAACTGCCTGTTTTGCTGTGCACATGACAATAAAACTCTTGAATCTTGAAGTGCAGGGTGTCTCATATGTAACAGCACGAAGCGCTAGACTAGCCTACCTGTGGCCATTTTCATTTTGCCAAAAAAGGAGAACTCTTACTTTAAAGAAATGTGAATCATTTAAAACCAGTCTGCTTCAGTGTAATATGTCACCATATCATCGGGCTTACATATATCCCTCTGAGAAATAATGGTAATGTGTCATCGAGTGCGGGTCTTTAACTCTGAGAAAATAATTCGTTCGGTCGGATGGCGGGTGGATGATTCATGCTTATATGCGGATTCGGATGACATCAGAGCCTAGTGGCATCAACAAGGGGGTGGTTGCGATTTTATCACGTATGTCCGTTAAAGTTGCTACAAGTTTTAAACCCAAAGCTTTTCATAACTCCTCCCGTGAAGAGGAGAGTGTATATTTTTAACCCGTGTAACTCAGCTGATGGAAACACGCGCAGACATTTCTTTAGCCAAATTTTCATGAATGCGGCAATGTGCCAATGTGGTGGGTGGAAAACCAGCTGCTATCTCCTGTTGAAGGTTTACATCGCTGGAACTATAGGCCTAAAGTCAAAACCACACTTGTTAACTGGCTAATTCAGATGTCAGTCTATCCCATCAAACATTATACTAATAAAAAATTAGAATACATACAATAGTGTTTTTGATACAGTAGTGTTTTTGATATTTTAGTTATATTATGAACCAACTTCACAAACAATAACATATCATTTTTTACTATTAAATTAAAGAATTCGATCCTAACTCGGGGGAGCTATGCATCTTTTGGATGGGCCTAGGCCCTTGAGCACTCTGTAAACCAGCCTACAGCGGAAACAGGTCTATAAACAGGTCTATAAACAGGTCTATAAACAGGTTTATAAACAGGCCTATAAACAGGTCTATAAACAGGTTTATAAACAGGCTTATAAACAGGTCTATAAACAGGTCGATAAACAGGCTTATAAACAGGTTTATAAACAGGCTTATAAGCAGGTCTATAAACAGGCATATAAACAGGCTTATAAACAGGTCTATAAACAGGTTTATAAACAGGCCTATAAACAGGTCTATAAACAGGTTTATAAACAGGTCTATAAACAGGCCTATAAACAGGTCTATAGTCTCCCTTTCTCTGTCCCTACATTCTTTTATTCTATCTTTGCTCTATTTTCCAACTTGTCATTCTACTGGAGCTTTTTTTGTTTTGCACTGTCTTTGCTTGATTTTCCTTCCTGTCGTTCCCTGCCTTGCCTAAGTTTGCCCTTTCTCTCTCTCTCTCTGTGTATACTAGTATATTAGTTATTCAGCTAATAGTAGTCTATTATGTATGTCCTCTGTATTTAAATCAACAAACAAAAACTACATAAAACAACAAAAAGAAGAGAAAATATATAGAGCTAAGAACTTAATCCAAGGAATTCAGTCTTACACATAAAATCCAGAAGCTATAGAAGTGTTCAATCTGTACAATTACAATTACCTTGGCCTCTGGAGCCAAGGTGTCAAGCAAGCTGAGGATGAGTGTGCTGTTGCTTGTCGTTCACACATAGAAGCTGTCTTTTGCTGCCCATTCACCATTTACTGATGAGTTACTAACATTTATAACTGGAGAATGGAGCCTTATTGTAAAGCGTGAAAAATATCCCCATTTACTAATATGTTTCACTCTTTACAATAAGGTTCCCTTTGGGCAGTTATTAATGTTAGTAAGTAATAAATAAATGGTCATAAAAATGAGATGAATCTAACAGTTTAACATGCTCACTGATAAAGGGACAACATAAAGTAAACTAAGCAACTAGCCAGATCTGAGATTTCACAGAATAGATCGATGAAAAGTGCAGCGGGGACTTGATCTTGCCAAATAGTGATGTATGAACACTGTGTAATATCTTGTTTTTTAATTTATTATTATTGTTTATTAATTATTTATAAAGTGTTTATAATCTAATTAATAACCTAATTGTAAGCCATTTATGAATCCTTTATAAGGGTAGTGTTATAATAAAGTGGTACCTCAAAAATAACATTAAGGTCATTTCTGATATTGTAAGACATCGCGTAATTGAAATGTTGTATTACTGCTGACATAATGCTAAATAAGATATTAATATGAAAGTTACCATTATTTCAATTACAACGTTGTGGAAAATGATAAAAATGTGTGTGCTACTGAGTTGTAGAAATGTGTGTGCTATTGAGTTGTAAAATCGTGTGCGCTACTGAGTTGTAAAATCGTATGTGCTATTTTTTTATCTGTGTCCAAGTCTCAGTGTAAAGGAGTAACTACTACCCTGGACCTACTCTCTGGGATTCAGGGTTGGGATCATGTGAAGCTGCTTTGTGATAATGTCTATTGTCCAATCTGTGCCATCTTAGCACAACAGTGTGTGTTGCGTGTGTGTGTGTGTGTGTGAGAGAGAGAGAGACAGATGGAGATAAGAAAGAAATAAGACTTCATGTTCAGGTCATGTTATTTCAGAAAAAGAGAACTGAAAACAGGGTGCCATGGTGGCACAGTGGGTAGCCTGGGTTTGATTCCCGGCTGGACACCCAGAGTCCCTTCTGTGTGAAGTTTGCATGTTCTCCCTGTGTCTGCGTGGGTTTCCTCCGGGAGCTCCGGTTTCCTGCCACAGTCCAAAGACATGTAAGTCAGGTGAATTGGAGAAACTAAATTGCCCCTAGGTGTGAATGTGTCTGTCTGTGTGTCTGCCCTGCAGTGGACTGGTGACCTGGAAACCTGTCCATCGTGTTTCCCTGCCTTTTATTTTGATAGTAGTTTTGTGTATGTGTGTTTTACTTTATTTTATTGACTCTTGCCCACCTGTTTCTCGTTAGCTCATTTAGTCCTGTGTATTTAAATGTCTTTTTCCTTCCTGGTGTTTGCGAAGTCTTGTGTTCTCCTCTGGAAGCATTACTGAGCCGTGTTATAATTTTGACTATCCTGTTTTTTTGATTCTCTTTCCTGCTCGTTTGGTTATCATCTCTTGGATTCTCTGTGATATTGTCTTTGCCCCTGATTGACCTGGTTTTCAGAATTGTTAATGTTTTTGGATCATCCTATTAAACTCTGCAACTAGATTGCATCGTGACTGGTGATTTGTGACAGAGTGCTGGGATAGGCTTCAGCACCCCCGCGACCCTAATTAGGATAAGCGGCTTAGAAAATGAATGAAAAAAAAACATAAAGAACTGAAATGAAACTTTGGACATTAATTTCAGGTGTACCACCTCCTTTTTTTCTTAGATATTTTTATTTCCTTTCAAAAGGCTGTTTTCAAAGGAGAGTGAATACAAACTGCATTTTGCTTAACCGGTACAGACTCTGTTAACTCCGTGGGCAGTGGTACATACACACATTGAATCACACATAAATGGACAGGATGATGTAGTGGATCCATGGTTTGGGATTAAGATTTGTTTGTTTTAGCACTTGGAAAATATTGTATGGGTTTAATGGGGGCAGGTTGGTTCAGCAGGATTCCAACCAGCTCCCATTCTGTTGGCTCAGCCAGAACTAATTTACAAGCGTGCAGATGAAGGTATTGGTCCTTCCCAACATGAACCTGAGAGAATGAATACACAGAATAATAGATTTAAGAAAGGAATAGATTCAACATCATGTGTTTGAAATCTCATATAATCAATGCATACACTGATGTAGTAGGTGGGGCTCACAGTAAACCAGGGCGGTTAATTCTTCAAACTTTCTGTCCGCTCTCTTTTCCGCTTCTGGCTTTAGCTGTTCCAGAAAACACAAACACATTCAAAGCTCATTTAATTTATTTCATTTTGGACATACTTAAAAAAAAGAAGAAGAAGAAAGAAAAAAGTATTGCATTTTGTTACCCTTTTATTCCCAAATTTTGAATGTCTGTTTCTCCAAACCTCATATAATTCCCTGTCATAGCATGACCTGTCCAAATCTGGGTGGGTGATGACTTGTGCATGTATCCTCTGACACACATGCCATCAAACTCACTTTCTCTTCACCTAACAGTTTACAGACATCTTCATGGGAACATAGTGAATGTGGACTCCCATATTAATAATTATTTGCATATTTGCTAGGACACAGAGAGCACCTTGTCTGACAGACAACCCCCTCTGCCCCCCCGTCACCACCAACCACCCCAAACACCAACCACCCCCCAGAACACAGTCAGTCATGTTCTTTACAACACATGGGATGCTGAGATGACATCCTCAGCACTGGAGCTGGCTGTGCACTATTTTAAAAACAGTTCTGTAAAAGCACGTACACAAGGCAATGTGAAATTAAAGTGGCATCTTAATTCTATGGCTTTTTTTCTCTCTTACTGTCCTTATAATTTTCCAGGGATTCTCGTCACACTTACCTTATTGCATATTGCCTGTACCTCTGGGGTTGCAGGATGTATGGTGCATCTGTCAAATGGTATCTCCTTCTCCTCAGACATAGTGGTACAGTGACAATGGTGACAAACAGAAATCAGAGATTTTAGAAGCGTCACTGAGGTCTACAACTTCAACTGTTCAGTTTTACGCTGCACCCTCTTATTTAAACTCCCGGAATTATATGACCTCCATTGTCTTTTTACCAAAATTTGACTCATTTTCTCAGGAACTGCAAAAGCCTGATAAGTTATCAGCCTGTTGTCTTATCAGGATCTATATGTTCTATATGATAAAAAATACACCAGCAGACTTCTGAGGAATTTCACACCATCACTGAAGAGCTGTGCAGTGACTAGAGTTAATGGAACATAAGGTAATGAAACATTTATAAATCATTAACATGACAACTATGCACCAGAATTCAAACCCTATTGTATTGAGTAGTACCATAACGAATGAGAGCTGAAAAAACAGGTCAAGTTATGAAGCAAAATTCGGTCTGTTCTTTGAAGGTGCTCTCGTGTTTGAATCATCATGGTACGCAGGACTTCATACAGACTGGCACACGCAATCATATTAAAATATTGACTCATTATTTTATATTTGAATATCAAGATTTCGCAAACACCACTTGCATGTAGAACATTCACACCATCTTTGTGTATTTATGCTTTTAGAGTCAGTTGTAAACGTGAAGATAAAAATGGGATTTTCCCCAAGTAAATGGATTTCTTGTACATGAATTTCCTTCTTACATTTATGAGTGAAGCTGCTGAAAGTTTTATGTGTGGTCTTTGACACCTGTGAGTGTGGCTGTGTTATGATCATCGTTGATCTAGTCAGAGAAACTTTACTGTCTGATTTGTAATATAGGTCTGTGTGTGAATTTCCTTAGAATGAAAACGTTGGGCGTCCATTACCACACTTATTATGATCCTGGCAGGTGTCACAACTTGAAAGTTGTATAATCAGTTTAAACACTGGCTCAGTAATCTACTTGCACAGTCACATGCATATCTCAGACATCACTGATCTAAACTGTCACAGACATTTACAGCACAGTTCTGCACACCCACCACTGAATCCATCCTCATGTCCTCCATAACTGTCTGGTTTGCTTCAGTTTGCTGAGTGCATCGTTAAGTGCATTTCTCTCTGAGGCTGTGAAGCATATTCTGTGAGATCTGTATACAATATGGACATATACAGTAAGCACCTGTTCCCATTCTTATATCGGCTGTCAGGAATACACATGCATAATTTGTCCAGAGCTACACATTCTGTGAGATCTGTATATAAACTATTTATCTGTACATGTTCTGTGTATACGGTAACTACTAGCGCCCATACATATAAAAATACATGTGCTCATTGTAACTTAGAGATTCTCTGTCCCTCAATACATTTATCTCAGAAGCTTATTCCTTAGCACACTGACACTGCTCTTCCTCACTCATAATCCTTTAATTCATGAGCTGTTACTTGGCTGATGTTGTTCCTCAGTCTTGCAGTCTTCTCCAGGGCCTTCCCTTCCATGTCGGTGTTGAGTGTGTCATAAACACAATCAAACAAAACCCTTTTCAAATCCAGAATTCAGGCTTGTCCCTTTACTCACTCTCCTTCTAGGGCTATGTCCTTTAGGCTCGGGAAACAGACGCCAGGGGGATACCCTCAGGCACATCGAGAAAGCGTGAGCGCGGCCGTCTTCGGCTGAAATCTCTCAGAAACCTCCTCCAGGACCGCCCTGTGCGACCAAAGGAAAAGACCAGCACTGTGAACATTCCAGCACTGTGTTTCACACGTGCGATGTGGTCACTGTATGGCGAAAAGAGCCATGTCTCCCTATTATAAAATATTTTTAAAAAAAAACATGGCGTCTGCATACTGGTCATGGTCATTGTTTATAAATACCTGCTCAGGTAACATTGCGCTCTCTCTCACTCACTTCCTCTACCTGGTGTGCCTGTGCACTCCTGGTTCATTTGGGTTGCTGCGCTGTCCAGACGCGCTTAGCTGGTTTGAACGTTGTAGAGAGAGCGGCCTCATTCTGCTGCGCTTTTTTTTTTTTTTCCCCCACCGGTAAGCCATGATCATTTTTCTGCTCACGATTCTGTTGTGAATTGTTTATCGTTTTTAGCAGGTGACACGGCAGCAATGTGGTTAATTTTTGTGGTTTTACCTTCTTTTTTGTGTCTGGTCCAATCGTAGACCATTCATATTGGAAACGTAACCTTGGGCTTCTGTTGAGGTTTTCTTCTGGGAGAGTTTCCCTGGGGTAGCTGTTTTTCTTGTTTATTTAAATTTTGTTTTATTTTTTTATTTTCCCACGGCACCCAGGTTGCCCTGAATTGTATCACTGTTGCAAAAAAATTGAATTTAATTTATGCACCGTAAATTCTAAAAGTCGGAATCCTGCGTTTTCCTCAGTGTGATAATTCTTTACCTTAAAATTGTTTGAAATTGTTTCTGTTGGAAGCAGGCTATTGAAACGGACTTTGAAGAAAAGTTTTTTTTCTCTCTCTCTCCATCTTTTCTTTTTGGTCCCAGCTACCTTTCACAAAGCAGCGGACTGCCTCGTTTTACCCGAAAGAAACTTTGTCGCTGCGCACCGAATGATGAAATATAGTTGTGAGGCGTGCAGTGGAGCTGGACCCAAACACAAGACACAGTGATCGTGGTAACAAAAAGGAGGACTTTACTTACAAAAAGCAGATAAATAAACAGGTGCAAACAGGAACAAAAACTGGATCTAAACGGTGCAGCCAAACAGTGTCTTCAAATGAAAACAAACAACGATAGACAAGGGACAAGTCAAACACAAGGGCTTAAATACAAGAGGAGAACTAAATTGGAGAAACCTAATTGGTGGAAATTAACAAGGGGAAAACGAGGTTAATAAATGGAACAAACAGAATCATGTGAGGGGCACAGACACACACGGAACAGGAGCACAAGACATTTCAAAATAAAAGTCCAAAGCAAGGTTCAGGCTATGACAGAGCCCCCCCCCTTAAGGGACGGCTCCCAGCCGTCCCCCGAAACAAAATAAATCTAGAACAAACCGGGTGGGTGGGGGGGCGCACAGAGGGATGACCCAGTGGCAGGGCAGACCGGTGGTGCTGTCGGTGCAAACGGGTCCCCCCTGCAGCCGAGCAGGTGGGGGGTTGTTTGGAATGGGAACAGACACTGGTTCAGTGAACAGGAACGGAGCAGACTCTCCAAACAGGCTCAGAACAGGACAGGACGTCAGCTAGGGAGCCGAGCTGGGCCAGGGAACGGGATTCGGGAACAGGCAAGGCGTCAGCTAGGGAGCTGGGCAGCAGAACCTCCATGGCGCCTTCAAGAGCCACTCTTTTGGAGGAAGGTGCTTCTTGGGGATTAAGGGGCCCAGAGACAGGAACAGGACCTGGAGACCCAGGAGCGGACACAGCCCCAGAGATGGTTGGACCCAGCACCACAGTCCCTGTGGTGCCTGGATCTAGGGCTGGGAGCCCCCCCCCGGTTAAGGGCCGGGGAACCTGCTGAGAGAGGGAGCCCCGCCGCACCCAGGTCAAGAGCCGGAGTTGTCTCTTCCCTGGAGACGGAAGTGTCTGCTGGGTCCATGTTGTGGTCTATCGTTCTGTCAGGTGTGGAGTGGAGGTGGGCCCAAGCGCAAGACACATTGATGGTGGTGACAAAAAAGGAGGACTTTTTCAAAATAAGACATTTCAAAATAAAAGTTCAAAGCAAGGTGCAGGCTGTGACAATAGTACATCTTTTGAAGTTTCCGGTCTAGCATGTGTTTCTTTACATAAATAAATAAATAAATAGCAGTGTTTGTGGTGTTTGGTTAACTTCAGGTAAAGCCAACATCATTATTATTCATCATCATAATTTTATTTTTAACTACTCTGTCTGAGTGGTGGTGGAAATCACCTGGCCCCTGAACAATTAAAATTGTCCCACTACTGCCACAAGATATTGGCTCCTCAACAGGGACTTGAACCCTGGACACAACTCTGTAAATGGTTTTGAGTTTGCAGTGTCTTTTGAATTTCATCACTGAACTTTGTGCATGCATTGTGGGTAAAAGGCCACTGTAATGTAATTTGAATTTGAACCTATTTGAAGTTTTTCACCAAAATAGATTGTAACATTTTGTACTTTGTATTCTCTTTGAATTTGGTTACCCTGCTTTTCTACTGTGTAACTTTAAAGAAGAAAGCTGGAGGTCATGGCAGAAAACCCAGAAGATCGGCTGGTCTTTGGTGAGACAGTATCAGATTCGGTAGATATGTCTCTTACTGCCCCTTCAGTTTCTACTATTTTTACACCTAATGCACAGCCAGACTCCCTGTTAGATGTACCTGTCTGAGATGAACATACTGATTTGATGCATACTGACTAGTTCCTGACAGTGACCTCCAGGTTTTTTCTCATGCCACTGAGTCAGTGAAGCAAGTGTTTGAAAACACAATTGAATGTCCAAAAAAAAGGCTTTTGAAGGGCTTGAGGCTTGTATCAGAGGAGGCTGTTGAAGCTAGAGGTGATGTTGCTCGCTTAGTTGAGAAGGCCAGTGATGACCTGCTCAATACTGTTGCTGAACATATCAGAGATTTAGTAGCAAAATGCATAGAGGGTATTCAATGAAATTCTAAGCAGATGGTGACTGAATTTCAGGCCATGTTAAAGGAATCAAACACTGTTTTGTTCAATTCTCTCTCTTCAATCCCAGAGCAGCTGGATAGATCAGTTAAGTCTGAATTGCAGGACATGCGTACGCAGGTTCATGCAATCAAAGATTCAGTTGAAACTCTACTTAAATAATCCATGAACTAGAGACTAAGCACACTCTTCATGGGTATAGCCAGCTACCACAGAGTGTTTCCACCCCTCTTGTTGATGTTGGTTATCAGCAGTCTGCTGCTACTGAGCCTGTACTTCCTGTCCCTCGTCATACCAGTGAGGTTTCTCACATCTGATCGGAGGTTGCCAATCAAGTTAATTTTCCCTTCTTTTGGTGGTACAGATGATGATACTGACCCCCTCTTGTACATTTCTAAATGTAAGGACTTCGCTCTGCGCCCCATGTCTGATTCTGAGATCTTGGCCACCATGAGAAATGTCTTGCATGGTACAGCACATCACTGGTGGGAGATAGCCAGGGATAGGGTGTGCGCTTGGCCTAATTTTATTTAAAAACGAAAAACGACTGTCTTCTGATATGCCCGAGTATAAACTAACTTTAATATATTCAGAATTACATTTATATATTCAAAATTATATTTATATATTCAGGAATTACTTTCATATATTCAGCTTTACATTTATATATTCAGACTTATATATTCAGAATAACTTTTATATATTCAGCTTTATATTTATATATTTCCTGTTTGGACATATATAGACACACACACCCCTGTGTTTTCCTTTGTTTTCCTGTCACCAAACTGCAAGTGCAGACAACGGTTTTTATCGAAATCGTGGTCAATGAACAGGCCTGGTCTGATGCACTTTAAACTACTGGGGGCAGGCAGATCCGGGGTCTGGATTCAAGTGCAGACAATGGTTTTAATTGAAATCTAAATCATTGTCAAAGAACAGGCAAGGTCTGACACACTATAAACTGACTACTAGGGGCTGGGCAGATCTGACGTCAATGTCAGGAATGAGCTAAGGTCAATACACTGAAGAGCTAAAGAAACAGAACAGGGCTGAACAAAGAGCAGACAAGGTCAGTTAGGAACAAGGAAAACTAGAAACAAAGAACAACACAGTACACACACAAAGTGCAACATTTTGCAAGGGTAAACACAGGGTTGTGTATGCACAGAGAGAACAAGGAAACAAACTGGAGACAGGTGTTCAGAATTATTAACTAACAGGGTGGCCAGCCAATCAGATCCAACTTGGTTCTGGATGGCCAGCAGACAAGGCAGTAGAGGCAGAAACCTGACAAAGAAATAAAGATAAATGAGCTTTACAAATGGAGAGAAATAGATAAATATGATTTAAAAATGTAATAACATTTCTGAGAAAAAGAAGATATTTTTCTCATATTGTAATAAGTTTCTGAGGATAGTAGCAGCAATATAAGGTGCACGAGAATTTTTAAGAGCTGACGGTGTTGAAATCAGTGTTTTGGCATCTTTCGTGATCATCAAGTATTGAACCTCAATAATACTTCATTTAAAGAATCCTTCAAATACTAATCAGTCTGATCAGCCTACTAATTGATATTGTTCACCAAGCAAGATATACTGTATGAATTCCAGCCCTCAACCCTAATGGCACTTCTCATTAAAATAGCGTATATATTTTGGTGTTTTGTCCCTTTAGTTAATGATTCATAAGAATTTAAATATTAATCCCTTCATCTCAAATCACTGCGCTCTTCAACTCTTCAGCGATAATGAAATCCCTCACAAATCAGCTTGACATAATGTTATATAATTCCTTACAATTCCTGCTCTTAGTTTCCAGCCTATAGCAGTTCCTGAGAAAATGATTTCTATTTTGGCAAAAAGTAATTCTATTTACTCTATTCAACCCTTAAGTCCTTATAAATCAATTTTGAGGTAATGTTACATATTTCCTAATCTGTTGACACGTTGCTTTTGTTTGTCAACCTGCTGCAATTCCTGAGAAAATGACTCATATTTTGGAAAAAAGGTGATGAAAGTCACATGATTTCAAGAGTTTAAATAGGACGGTGCAGTGTGGAAGTGCACAGTTAAAGTTCCACACTTCAGCGACACTTCTAAAAGCTCTGATTTCTGTTGATGCCAACGTTGTTATCACATCATTATGTCTGAGGAAAAGGAGACACCATTAGAAGAGTGTTCCGTGTATCCGGCGAACCCAGAGGTACAGGCGATATGCGACAAGGTAGGTCTGAAGGAGAATTAAAAGGAGAGTAAGAGATAGACAAAGCCATAGACATGAGATAGCGCTTCAGTTTCACAGTGTCTCGTGTAAGTGGTTTTACAGAACAGTTTTTAAAATAGCGTATGTCTAGCCCCAGTGCTGAGGCTGTGATCTCAGCATCACATGTGTTGTAAAGACCATGACTGACTGTGTTCTGAGGGGTGGGGGTGGGCGTGGGGGGGTCTGTCACACAAGGTGTTCTCCCTGTCATGGCATTTCAACTCAAAGGTGCCTGCAAACGTGTAGGCAAATCAGAGGGAAATCATAACAGCGGAGTCCACTCTCACTACATTCCCATGAAGTTTTTTTTTTTTTTCTAATGTATGTGCCTAAGGTCAAATAAATGATATCAGTTTTGAATGTGTTCATGTCTGTTTGTGTTTTCTGGAACAGCTGAAGCCAGAAGTAGAACGTATCACGAGCAGGAAGTTTGAGGAGTTCACAGCCCTTGTATACGGTGTCCCCCTCATGGCTGGAGCCACCCACTACTACATCAATGTATGCACTGAATATATGAGATTTGAAAGAGATGATATTGAATCTATTCCTTTCTTAAATCTATTATTCTGTGTGTTCATTCTCTCAGGTTCATGGTGGGAAGGACCAATACCTTTATCTGCACACTTATAGATTAGTTCTGGCTGAGCCAACAGAATGGGAGTTGGTTGGAATCCTGCTGAACCAACATGCCCCCATTAAACCCTTTCAATACTTTCCAAGAGTCAAAACAAACAAGCCTTAATCCCAAACCATGGATCCACTATGTCATCCTGTGCATTTATGTGTGATTCAATGTGTGTATGTACCACTGCCTACAGACTTTACAGAGTCTGTCCCAGCTAAGCAGAATGCAGTTTGTATTTACTCTCCTTTGAAAACAGCCTTTTGAAAGGAAATAAAACATCTAAAAAAAATAAAATGAGAGTGCTTTAACTGAAATTAATTTCTTGAGTTGTTTGTAATTCTTTTTCTTTTAAATAAGCTTGCCTAAACATAAAGTCTTCTCTTTTTCTCTCTCTCTCTCTCTGTCTTTGTTAACACACACACTGTTGCCCTGAGATGGTGAATATTTAATAATTTTGAAAATCTGGCAGCTTTTAAAAATGTGGCACAAATGTGGATTAGGTGAGGGGTTTGCTTTATGCAAGGGTGTAACTATGTTTTCAAAATGGGGCGGGGGGGTTGGGGGGCAATCGTTGATCTAACGATTACTTCTTGCTCCCCAGAAATAAAAAGAGAAATTTTAATTAATCGCTAATTTAGCCAAGAACGAAAGCTCTTCCACGCATCGAGTAGACTTGTCTGCATGAACCTGAGATTCAGCAGCGCCACCCATAGAATGAATAAAACATGTTCAAGGAATGATCTACTGATAAAAGCTTGCCATAACAACAGAGATGTTTATGCGTATGAAACTGAATTCGTCGGCTAACAGTTTTTTCCCCTCGGTCAGCAGGTAAGATGAGAACCAAGTCCTCCCGACAATTTCCAGTCATATTTTTAAAAGCAAATTCCTGGAAAATCCCCCCCCCCATACACTATAGAAATGATCAAAAGTTTTTTCAGAAGCTTCCGGTCTTAATGTAAATGTAAGAAAATGTGAACTTTTGGCTATAAAGACTGAGATCAGGCATAGCAGGGAAGACTCAGGCCATTTTTAAGCCGTCAACACCAAAGACCAAAGATGAAAATGACATTTTCAACCTCTTATTGAATAGACACAATAGGAATGAAAATCTGTGGTTACAGAGACTTATCCTTAAGAGAATCTTACTCTGAAAAGTTGAGGGCACATCCAGACTTACTTATTGTTGGATTTTCTTGTGATTTTACAAGTAAACAAACCTGACCAAAAGTGTGCTTGGAGAAAAGCTTTATTTGGTGGTGGTGGAATCCGGCAGCAAGTCTGCCTGCAAAGCTTAACTCAGAGAACTGTTACCATGATCGGCCTTTTATACCATGAAACAAATGGCAACAGACAATAGGTTTACAGTGTTGCATAATGCAAATCCAAATCTTGGTGTTAATGCTAAAGGTCCCTTTTGTCTGTGGTGGTTGTTATTCGCCCATTACCGGTTGTATTTTGCCTTAATCAGTCGCTCTTGGCTCCAGCTGTAACGTGGTGCCAGGGGTGTGAAGCTTTCTTTGTATCTATGGTAATGAGACTGTCAGGTCCAACAGTTCTCTTATCCTGAACCATGTCCATAATCTTACGATGTCCTTCTCTTTCTTTGGATGTTAACAACATGCCGTCCAAGAAAATCAACAATATGTTGCTTAATTTTGTTTGGAAAAAGAAAACTTGTTTAGTTAAGAGAACTGTAATAATTACACACAAATCAGTCAAATAAATAAATTGTCATAAAATGAGATGAAACTGACAGTTCAACATGCTCTCTGATAAAGAGACAACATAAAGTGAGCTAAGCTACTAGCAAGATCTGAGATTTAACAGAATACATGCATGAAAGGTACAGCAGTAACTTAATCTTGCAAAATAGTGAACCTGCATCGATATATAAAAAACGTGTTATAACTTGTTCATAATTGTTTATAATGATTTATAAAGTGTATACAACCTAATCAATAAACGGATCGTAAGCCATTTATGAATCCTTTATAAGGGTAGTCTTATAGTAAAATGGTACGGGAATAGTAATAATCCCTTTCTGAAATGCAGCTCTAACTGCCGTATTATTATTATTTTGGTTCACTGTTTGGAAGCACAAATCACCCACAGCAGTTGGAGAAAGATTAAAAAACGAACAAAAGAAATCAATGCTCCTGTGCAGCCCTCTGTTATCCCTCTCTTTAACTGCTGAACCACTTTCCTCTGCCGGTGTCAGTCAGTGTACATATGCACTTAAACGTATTGCCTTGCACATCCTCACCATAATTTATTATTTGCTAACTCATTACAGCTTGGGCATCCTTGTCATAACTCACTGCTTTGGACACCCCTGACCTGCAGTTTTGCTTGTGTACAGTCTATTTTGTGTCTATTGTACAGACTGCTTATAGTCTATTGTCTGTTATTTTATGGTCTAGTCCATTGTCTGTTGTATAGGGTTAGTCGTTTGTACCATCACTGTATAGTCCATTGCTTTGTACAGTCTGTTGTATATCGTATAGTCTATGTTAAAGTCTATTCAGTGTTTCTGTGATGTATCTTTTTAATACTTTTCTCATTGGTTTTGCTCTATGTTGACACTTGAACCAAGGTAAATGCCTTGTACACATAGTACTTGGTGGATAAAAAACTGATTCTGATTCTGATCCCGATTCTGATTATAACTCCACACCACATAACATCAAATATGACTGTGTATTCCTCTACAGTTAGTGCAATGTTATATTTTCTCCACAAATATGAGTCGCTGCACAACCTTCTGATTGCATCAAGTTGTTGACAATCTAATATGATGTTGTGTTTCAACAACCTGTTGCATCAGTTTGGGGAGAAGTTATGCTTAAACATAAGGCACCAAGCCAGCAGCATTTCTTTATGACAATTTGATCATTTGATTGGGTTTTTACTGATATCATAGTTACACAAAATCAGAAATTTGAGGCCACCAGCTCTGGAAGTTGGAATAAATCCCAAAGGGATGAGGGGTTGCTGATGAATTGAAAAAGCCAAATCATTTTGAATGTGTTATTAAGGGTTGTAAGATCCAGAGACATTACGGCCCCATACTGATTTGTGTGTAATTGTTACAGTTCTCTTTACAAAGTGAGTTTTGTTTTGGGGTTTTTTTCTTCAAATAAAACTAAGGAATATATCATTGATTTTCTTGGCAGCATGCTGTCAACATCCAAAAAAGAGACAGATAAGTAAGTCTGGATGTGCCCTCAACTTTTTAGAGTAGGATTCTCTGAAGAATAAGTCTCTTTGTAATCATAGATTTCATTTCTGTTGGGTCTATTCAATAAGATTGTGAACATTTTATTGGCATCTTTGGTCTTTGGTGTTAACAGCTCCCAAATGGTCTTTGTCTTCCCTGCTATGCCTGGTATAGAGGGAATATCTCATTCTTTATAGACAAAAGTTCACATTTTCTTACATTCAGATTAAGACCATAAGCTTTTGATTTATCATCTCTATAGTAATAGGATTTTGGGAGTTACACACAAAAAAATGTTGCATCATCAGTTGACTATCGATAATATTATTGTTAGCAGCTAATATTCCCTGTGTTTAAAGGGCTAAGAAGTGATTTGTGCAGTATGGTACAGGTTCCATATCACTGGACCACTCAAAAGCTTATGGAAAATATTAATCTCCGTCCATCTCCAGACCTTTAATTTAAGAGAGATCCACAATATAGCGAACTATATATATATGTGTGTGTGTGTGTGTGTGTTTGTGTGTGTGTGTGTATGGACAGATATATAGATAGATAGATAGATATTCTAGTGATTGCAATTCTTCAGGAACATTATCAAAATGACTTATTACTGTTGAAATAATGTTAAGTTTCATAAGACAATGTTATGAAAGTTAGCATTATTTCAGTTACAGCATTGTGGAAAGTTGTAAAAATGTGTGTGCTATTGCGGAAGTCTCTTTGATTTTTTGTTCTTGATCTTGAAAACATAACTTGATCTTGAAAACATAACTTGTCTAAATCCTTTGTGGTATCAGTTTACAGAGTTTGTGCAAAAGAGAGAGAGAGAGAGAAGAAAAGAAAGAAGAAACCTTTTGACAGGTAAATAACAACAGTGATAAGTGCATGATTTGCAATTGTCTGATGGACAGAGGTTAGACTTTGTTAGCCTGTGTGTGACGGGTCTAGGGGGAAAGAAAAGATCATTTGTTTTTTATGTTGTTCTCTCTTGTTTCGCTCTGTGTGCTTGTGTTCTCTGTGTGCATGTGTGTCTGAGTATTTGGTGTGTGTGTGTGTGTGTGTGTGTGAGAGAGAGAAAGGGTCCATCTGTGTGCTTGCATTCTCTGTGTGTGTGTGCGTCTGCATATATTGTGCATGTGTGAGAGAGAGTTAGAAAAGGAGTCACTAAAATTAAAAAAAAAAAAAAGCCTTCCCATGAGAAAAAGCAGTTCTGACGTACCTATATTTTTTATCTTGCTCTGTAAGAGAAAGAAAAGATGTGAAGGTTTAAGCCACCAGTCTCAGCATGAACTGTTATTTTTCTCTTGTTTTTTGTTTGTCTCTTGTCTTCCATATAAGATCTTTATTTTTATTTATATATTGTCTTTTATTCATACTCGTCCGGTAACGGAGGATTACCAAAGTAAGAATCTCATTGTCCAGTGTAGCTGCCTGTTTTGCTGTGCACATGACAATAAAACGCTTGAATCTTGAAGTGCAGGGTATTTCATATGTAACAGCACGAAGCACTAGACTAGCCTACCTGTGGCCATTTTCATTTTACCAAAAAAGGAGAACTTTTACTTAAAAAAATGGTAATCATTTAAAACCAGTCTGCTTCAGTGTAATATGTTACCATATCATCACGCTTACATTTATCCCTCTGAGAAATAATGGTAATATGTCATCGAGTGCGGGTCTTTAAATTGGAGAAAATAATTCGCTCGGTCGGATGGCGGGTGGATGATTTATGCGTACATGCGGATTCGGATGACATCAGAGCCGATCCGCGCATCACTGTGGTACACATTCTTTATAACCTGCTGCTGAACTGAATGACAGGTCAGACACCCTGTAGCTTACTCAATGACCAAGCCAGTCCAATCTTCTGTTCTTTGTTTGCGTTGAAACAGAATGTGTAGTCAACCACAAAATACTGCCGCAAAACGCAGTGCCCTGTCACAACGAACGCACAATATAATGCTGTCACAACACTAGCTGGGCTCCCATCCAACTATTTCATGCAAATTAACGATTACACTTCCATCAGATCTTTTAACTCGCTTAAGAAATGTTTTTGCTGGAAAAAGAGTAAAATGATACTGGTTGATGGAAACAGGCTAGTGGCATCAACAAGGGGGTGGTTACGGTTTTATCACGTATGTCCGTTAAAGTTTTAAACCCAAAGCTTTTCATAACTCTTCCCGTGAAGAGGAGAGTGTATATTTTTAACCCGTATCACTCAGCTGTTGGAAACACGCGCAGACATTTCTTTAGCCAAATTTTCATGAACTTGGCAATGTGTGAATGTGGTGGGTGGAAAACCAGCTGCTATGTCCTGTTGAAGGTTTACGTCGCTGGAACTATAGGCCTAAAGTCAAAACCACACTTGTTAACTGGCTAATTCCGATGTCAGACTATCCCATCAAACATTATATTGATAAAAAATTAGAATACATACAATAGTGTTTTTGATACAGTAGTGTTTTTGATATTTTAGTTATATTATGAACCAACTTCACAAACAATAACATATTATTTTTTACTATTAAATTAAATAATTCCATCCTAACTCGGGGGAACTATGCATCTTTTGGACGGGCTTAGGTCCATTAGGCCCATCCAGTGGCTATGCACCTAGCTCTGTCTCTCTCATTCGGACTCGGGCTTGACTTGGACTCGAACCTCTTCGGTCTTGAATCAGTCTAGACTAGTCCTGGTCTTGGACTTGACAAAGGTGGTCTTGACTGCAGCTCTGTGATACGGCAGCTGGAAAGGTGGTATTGCATAAGTCCTGTGTGCCCTGGTTCAGTTGAGCAGTTACGTGCTAAATGTCCATAGCCCCCACTCTTCCAGCAGGCTGGTGGTTCTTTGTGTCTGCATATCTGACTGGGCAGCAAAGACGGCTTCTATGTGCGACCGATAAGCAACAGCAGACTCATCCTCAGCTTGCTTGACACCTTGGCTCCAGGGGCCAGTCCTGACACCTTTCGGTGCAGTCAAGGCCATGTCGCTCATTCCCAGAGTGTGCTGGTCGGCGGTTAGGTATGAGGGGCTCACTCTCTGCAGTGTTAGGGAAGTGGGGCTGTATGATGGTCACGAGATATTCAGTCTGCCTTTGTCTGTTGTCACCATTTATCTCTACCTCAGCGGCTTGAGCACTCTGTGAAACAGCATACAGGGAAAACAGGTTTATAAACAGGTCTATAAACAGGTCTATAAACTCCCTCTCTCTGTCCCTACATTTTTTTTATTCTATCTTTGCTCTATTTTCCAACTTGCCATTCTACTGTAGTCTTTTTCATTTTGCACTGTCTTTGCTTGATTTTCCTTCCTGTCATTCCCTGCTTTGCCTAAGTTTGCCCTTTCTCTCTCTCTCTGTTGTTGTGCCAATGGTATGAGGAAAATCTGGTTAATGGTTCACTGTGAATATTAGAATTAATACTAATATCCCTTAACCGTAACCATAACCTTATTTTGGAACCTGAACCCAGTGAAATTACAGATATTCTGAAAAACTCTATTTATAGCTAAGCGCTCTGAACACTGAACCTAGAAATTATTCAGAATAACTCTTCATTAGCCGTACATATAATAAATAACAGCATTAAAGTAGCAAGTACAATAATACTCTTCGAATTCAGTACTTCTAGCTAACTAAGTTCCTGGATCACCACATTCAGTAACTAGGAAATAATTTATCACGTACTCAAAGAGTAGGAACACAGACGTACACGTTTATTACAACGATCAAATTCAAACGGTACAAAATTAATCTAATGTTGAATAAATTGGAAATCAGGTGGAATTAAGGCACATCCGGTATACACACACGTGCAACAGCATCTAAACTACTAACAAGAAGACAAACAACTAACGGTAGACAGTAACAATATCCTCGTTACCTAAAGTATGTATGAATGATCAACTACGCGAGTATTAGGCATTACTCATGAAGAGGCACGCTTAACTAAAAAGAACTATCTGAGTGATGTTCTAGTGGAATTTCTTACACACAAAAAGGGGTTGTGAGGATGGGAGAAGAAAGGGATGAGGAAGAAGAAGAGCAGGCCCAGCCACGTTCAGGTATGAGAGACCGGACTTACTGAGGTAGGCAGAAGGAGACCGTGAGCGAGACTTCGTGTCAGTGCCGGGAAAGTCTTTTAGCGTCGCAGATCTTCCGTAGCAGTGAGCCTGGGCTGATTCTTCGTGGAGACGAGCAGGACAGAACGGACGGACTTACATTACGGCTGATACAACCGGAGCTCAACTGGAGCTGAACCTTAGCGCAGCTGAACTGGACTTTGGCGCCGCTGAACTGAACTGTAGGATAGCAGAGAGTCTGGCATTTTATCAGATTTGCAGACGGGGGGTGCCACTATCCTTTTGGGGGTGTCTCTGCCTGAAAGGAGGAGACACTCCTTGGAATTTGGGAAGTGTTAATTTGAGCTCGGTTGAAATAATTTTACATAACTTTTTCCCATTAAAGAATAGTATAATTACGTCCGCGTACTCGAATCTACCGCATTTTATACTCCCGAACAAGACCAAATATGGTTTCTTTACCATTAAAAACAGCACAGTTACATCGATGGTCATACAATTAGCTGCTCATGACTTGGCTCCTGGCTACTTTTAAGTTTTACCGTGCATTTATGACTATACGAACAGTTATGACTCGATATGCGTATATAACTGATAATATCGTATGGTTAGTTTCATTTTTCTTTTGTTCTACACAGTTTGTTCCCGAGTGGAGACATGCAGATGGGGCCTGTGACATGGTCTGAATTCCATTCTCACAGGAAAACTAATCTCCCGAGGTGATCTAGTCTCCCTCGCAATTAAACGTTATCAGCATTTGACCAAATGGTCTGGGGGTTGCTGCGCTAAAACATCGAGCCTGGCGTCTGTTAGGTGTTCCCGCGAGTGGTTTCTGCTTTGGTATGCATTGGTCCTACACGCAGGGAGGCCTGGGCCATAAAAGAGAGAACTGGGATCAAAGGGGATAGGGATAGAGAGTCAGAGTGAGGGTGATAGAAATAGACAAAGAAGGGTGAAAAAGAGGAAGAGAGTTTAAACAACTGCAGTTTTAATTACTAAGGAACACTTAAGGTTAACAAATGTCCTTTTCTTTCTGAAAGCTGCATAGTGTCTGCCCGACACTGTGTATACTAGTATATTAGTGTCACAGCCTGCACCTCAGTTTGGACTTTTAGTTGGATATGTCTTTGTGCTCCCGTTCTGTGTCTGTCTCCGCCCCTCACCTGTACCTGTTTTGTCTCATTATTACCTTGTTAATTTTATCCAATCCTGTTTTGCCCTGTTTAGTTCTCCCTTGTATTTAAGTCCTAGTGTTTGCCTTGTCCTTTGTCTATCGTTGTTTGTGTATTTTGCGCACTGTCATGCTGCACCTTTTTGTTATCGGCTTTTGTTATTAGTTTGCACGTGTATTTTAATCTTCATTTTGTCAGTAAAGTCTTCCGTTTGTCACCTTCGACCATCGTATCTTGCACTTGGGTCCTGCACCACACCACCAGCGTGACAATTAGTTATTCAGCTAATAGTAGTCTGTCATGTATGTCCTCTGGCATTGCCCTTATTCTGTATTTAAATCAACAAACAAAAACTACATAAAACAACAAAAAGAAGAGAAAATATATAGAGCTAAGAACTTAATCCAAGGAATTCAGTCTTACACATAAAATCCAGAAGCTATAGAAGTGTTCAATCTGTACAATTACAATTACCTTGGCCTCTGGAGCCAAGGTGTCAAGCAAGCTGAGGATGAGTGTGCTGATGCCTGTCGTTTGCACATAGAAGCTGTCTTTTGCTGCCCATTCACCATTTACTGATGAGTTACTAACATTTATCACTGGAGAATGGAGCCTTATTGTAAAGCGTGAAACATATCCCCATTTACTAATATGTTTCACACTTTACAATAAGGTTCCCTTTGGGCAGTTATAAATGTTAGTAACTAATAAGTTAATGGTCATAAAAATGAGATGAATCTAACAGTTTAACATGCTCACTGATAAAGGGACAACATAAAGTAAACTAAGCAACTAGCCAGATCTGAGATTTCACAGAATAGATCGATGAAAAGTGCAGTGGTGACTTGATCTTGCCAAATAGTGATGTATGAACACTGTGTAATACCTTGTTTTTTAATTTATTATTATTGTTTATTAATTATTTATAAAGTGTTCATAATCTAATTAATAACCTAATTGTAAGCCATTTATGAATCCTTAATAAGGGTAGTCTTATTGTAAAGTGTTCCTGTGGCAGGGTGAAGCCGAACCGGGGTTCGGGTTGCCCAAAATGCACCAAAAACAAACAAACAAACCAAAAAAATGGCTCCGCCGCAAAAAGTGCGTAAGTGCAAGGTGTTTTATTTATAGTGCAAACAAAAAAAAAAAATGGTCCCAACCAAAGTGAGGGAAAAGTGAAAAAAATGTCCAAAATGGCAAATATTTACAGTGAAAGAATATGTGTGTATATACATATATATATTTACAAGAAAAAAAACAAACAAAAAAATATATAGATAAACAAATCGCTACTTTCAATTCTCAACTAAATTCAATTCAACACTCAACACCACAGCTACACTCTGTTCTCCTGACTCCCTCAACATACAATGACTGAAACCCCTCTCCCAGAACATACCACATTCATTCCGTTAAGTTAACAATACGATAGCCATTAATTATCCCCTCCTGTACATATACACAATCACGAAACACAAATTCACACTCTACAATAATGTTTTATCTTTTACTAGTTCTGGCTAGTAACAGTTACATTTTCACGTAAAAACCCCTTTTCGTCGGAATGGCCCCTTCCCCCGTGTGCATCACGCATGCGCCACTCCAGCTAAACCAAATAAACAAACTTGTGTTCCAACGGTTCTGTTTGGTCCTCCCCTGCACCGGTAGTCCCATGCTACTGTAACTAAGCAGATAACCAAACAGACGGACAAACAGAGAAAACAGAGGGAGGCACGACAATCCAACAAACATTACAACGCAATACGAACATTCAAACCAAGCGATATGTATAATAAAGACGGGACAAACATTTATCTGGGTAATTGTGTATGTGTGTAACCTGATAAAGACGGTAACGGTAAAACGAACAGTAAAGACGCTAACAAACATTTAAGTGTAATTGGGGGTGTTTGTAGGGTGTTTTAAACTGTAAGATTGTGAACGTGAATTGGAAATGTTTGTGTGTATGAAACCGGGTAACCTGCTGCGTGCTTCGAGTGTGCACCCTCGAAGCCAACGCAATATGTTATTGGAATATGTGTATTATATAGATATGTATGAGTGACATACACGTAACAGGACACAAACACGAACGAACACTGTACAACTAAGGAAAAGAGGTTAATTTGCAGGGAAAAAGACGCCGCTCGCGGCCTGAGACAGAGCCCTCTGTCACAGTTCCTCAAAAATAACATTAAGGTCATTTCCGATGTTGTTAGACATCATGTAATTGAAATGTTTTATTACTGTTGACAATGCTAAATTTCATTAGATAATGATATGAAAGTTGCCATTATTTCAGTTACAACGTTGTGGAAAGTTGTAAAAATGCGTGTGCTATTGAGCTGTAAAAATGTGTGTGCTATTTTTTATCTGTGTCCAAGTCTCAATCTAAAGGAGTTTTTCTTGGCGACTGTAACCCTGGACCTACTCTGGGATTCAGGGTTGGGATCATGTTAAGCTGCTTTGTTCATGTTCATTGTCCAATCTGTGCCATCTTAATACAACAGTGTGTGTTGTGTGTGTGTGTGTGTGTGTGTGTGTGTGTGTGTGTGTTGTGTATGTGTGTGAGAGAGAGAGAGAGAGAGAGAGAGAGACAGATGAGAAAGAAATAAGACTTCATGTTCAGGTCATGTTATTTCAGAAAAAGAGAACTGAAAACAGGGTGCCATGGTGGCACAGTGGGTAGCCTGGGTTTGATTCCCGGCTGGACACCCAGAGTCCCTTCTGTGTGAAGTTTGCATGTTCTCCCTGTGTCTGCGTGGGTTTCCTCCCACAGTTCAAAGACATGTAAGTCAGGTGAATTGGAGAAACTAAATTGCCCCTAGGTGTGAGTGTGTCTGTCTGTATGTCTGCCCTGCAGTGGACTGGTGACCTGGGAACCTGTCCAGTGTGTTTCCCTGCCTTTTGCCCAGTGAGTATGTCACAACCAAACGCTCCCCTGTGTATGTGTGTTTATTTTATTGACTCTTGCCCACCTGTTTCTCGTTAGCTCATTTAGTCCTGTGTATTTAAATCTCTGTTTTCTTCCTGGTGTTTGCGAAGTCTTGTGTTCTCTTCTGGAAGCATTACTGAGCCGTGTTATAATTTTGACGATCCTGGGTTTTTGATTCTCTTTCCTATTCATTTGGATATCATCTCTTGGATTCTCTGTGACATTGTCTTTGCCCCTGATTGACCTGGTTTTCAGAATTGTTAATGTTTTTGGATCATCCTGTTAAACTCTGCAACTAGATCGCATCATGACTGGTGATTTGTGAGAGAGTGCTGGGCTAGGCCTCAGCACCCCCGCGACCCTAATTAGGATCAGCAGCTTAGAAAATGAAAAAAAAAAAAAAAAAAAAACCATAAAGAACTGAAATGAAACTTTAGAAATTAATTTCAGGTGTACCACTTCCTTTTTTTTTTTTCTTTTTTTAGATATTTTTATTTTCTTTCAAAAGGCTGTTTTCAAAGGAGATTGAATACAAACTGCTTAACCGGTAAGACTCTGGTACTGTTAACTCTGTAGGCAGTGGTACATACATACATTGAATCACACACAAATGGACAGGATGATGTACTGGATCCATGGTTAGGGATTAAGACTTGTTTGATTCATGATCTTGAAAGGGTTTAATGGGGGCAGGTTGGTTCGGCAGCATTCCAACCATCTTCCATTCTGCTCCATCACAAGCCATTTTAGCATGCAGATAAAGGTACTGGTTCCTCCCAATATGTACCTGAGAGAATTGATACACACAAAACTAGATTTAAACAAGGAATGAATTCAATATCATCTCTTTCAAATCTTATATATTAAATGCCTACGTTGATGTAGTAGTTGGTGGCTCCATCCAAGTGGCAGTCACAGTAAACCAGTGCGGTGAAATCTTCAAGCCATCCATTCACTCTCTTTTCTACTTCTGGCTTCAGCTGTTCCATAAAAAAAACAAACAGACACAAATACATTCAAAGTTTATATAATTAATTGGTTTTAGGTTCATACATTAAAAAATGGTTTTTTCACCCTTTTATTTCCAAATACGGAGTGTCTATTTCTCATAATTCAGCCTCATAATTCAACCTCTTATAATTCCCTGTCATGGCATGCCCTGTGCAAATCTGGGTGGGTGATCACTTGTGCATGTGTCCTCTGACACGCATGCCATCAAACACACCTTCTCTTCACCTAACATTTTACAGACATCTTCATGGGAACATAGTGAGTGCAGACTCCCATATTACCATATTATTACCCACTGATTTGCCTACTCGTTTGCAGGCACCTTTGTGTTGCTGAAATGCCATGACAGGGAGAACACCTTGTGTAACAGACCCCCCACCCCTCAGAACACAGTCAGTCATGGTCTTTACAACACATGTGATGCTGAGATCACAGCCTCAGCACTGGGGCTAGACATACGCTATTTTAAAAACTGTTCTGTAAAACCACTTACACGAGACACTGTGAAACTGAAGCGCTATCTCATGTCTATGGCTTTGTCTATCTCTTACTCTCCTTTTAATTCTCCTTCAGACCTACCTTGTCGCATATCGCCTGTACCTCTGGGTTCGCCGGATACACGGAACACTCTTCTAATGGTGTCTCCTTTTCCTCAGACATAATGATGTGATAACAACGTTGGCATCAACAGAAATCAGAGCTTTTAGAAGTGTCGCTGAAGTGTGGAACTTTAACTGTGCACTTCCACACTGCACCGTCCTATTTAAACTTTTGAAATTATGTAACTTTCATCATCCAAAATATGAGTCATTTTCTCAAGAATAGCAATAGGTTGACAAACAAAAGCAGGAGTGTCAACTGATCAGGAAATATGTAACATTGTGCCCAGCTGATTTCTGAGGAATTTCACACCGCTGAAGAGTTGTTCAACGACTAGAGATAACGAAATTAATATTTAAATGTTTATAAATCATTAACTAATGGGATCAAACACCAAAATATATACATTGTTTAAATAAGTAGTACCATTAGGGATGAGGGCTAGAATTCATATCTTGTGTGATATCAATTAGCAGACTGATCAGACTGTAACATAGTGGTTAGTAGTTGAAGTATTCCTCAAATGAAATATTACAGAGGCTTAATATTTGATAATCATGAATGAAGCCAAAACACTGATTAACACTGTCAGCTCTTAAAAATTCTTGCTTATTTTATTTTGCCCCTGTAGACTTCTGTAACTAATTACAATATAAGCAAAGCATTTTTTTTCTCAGAAATGTCATTTCACTTTTAAATAATGTTTATTTGTTTCTCTTCATTTGTGATGCTCATTTACCTGTGATGTCTGTTCGTCAGGTCTCCGTTTCTACTGATCTGATTGGCTGGCCACGTTATTAGTTCATTATTGTGTACACCTGTCCCCAGTTTCTTCCCTTGTTCTGACCGTGCACACATACCCCTGTGTTTTTCCTTATACCCTTGCAAAGTCTTGCACTTGTTGTCTGGACTGATTCGTTCCTTGTTCTTAGTTTTCCTTGTTCCTGGAAGATGAATGATTATTGATATGTTGTGTTTAGCGCCAGTACTTAGTTATCATTTTGGATCCTGCCGAGTGTCCCTTTCTACAGGCTTAGACATCTGAACAATTATTCTATTGTGATGATACACAACAAAGTTATTCTGACTCTTTTCTGGGTTCAGTGTTTTTCAGAATAAGTGTAATTTCACTAGGTTCAGATTCTTAAATCAACTTATGGTTATAGCTAAGTGATATTAGTATTCAGTCTAACATTCAAAGTGAGCAATTAACCAGAATTTCTCCATACCATTGGCATCACAAAGGGGGTAAAAACTGGATTTTCCCAGATTGAATGGATTTCTTGTACATAAACATTCATTCTTACATTTATGAGTGAAACAGCTCCAAGTTCTTTATGTGGTCTTTTACACCTGTGCGTGTGGCTGTGTTATGATCAGTGTTGATCTGGTCAGATAAATTTTATTGTCTGTTCTGTAATATAGGTCTGTTTGTGAATTTCCTTAGAAAACCGTTGGGCGTCTATTATCACACTTGATCCTGACAGGTGTCACAACTTGAAAGTCGTATAATCAGTTTAAACATTTGCTCAGTAATCTTCTTGCATAGTCACATGATTCTCAGACATCACTGTTCCACGCTGTAACAGGCACCTATGGCACAGTTCTGTACACCCACCACTAAGTCCATCCTCACGTCGCCCATAACTGTCTGGTTTGGTTGAACCTCCACATGAGATATGGTCAAACTACAATGCATCATCCAGTCTCTCTGACCTGGGTTTACCCGCTTACCCTTTCCTGAGTGCAATGTAAAAGGCAGTTCTCTCTGAGGCTGTGAAGCATATTCTGTGAGATCTGTATACAATATGGACATATACAGTAAGCACCTGTTCCCATTCTTATATCGGCTGTCAGGAATACACATGCATAGTGTAAATTTGTCCAGAGCTGCTCTGGATTCTGTCAGATCTGTATACAATCTATTTATCTGTACATATTCTGTATATACTGTAACCACTAGCGCCCACGCATATACAGACTCCTAAAAATACATGTGCTCATTGTAACTTTTAAAGATTCTCTATCACCCAATACATTTATCTCAGAAGCTTATTCCTTAGCACACTGACACTGCTCTTCCTCATTCATAAACCTTTTATTTATAAGCAGGAGAATGCAGTGTGTCAGGCAGAGTGGTCTGAAAAAGTTTTTTGTTTTTTTTTTTTCATTTTGTTTTCCTTACTGTTTAGCGATGTCAGTTCAGGATGTGAACCTGGGCCTCCTGAGTGTAAGGCAAGAAATCCTCCCTTGGACCATTCAGATGGATTAGCAAGGACAGCAGGGAAAACTGTGTCAGGAGCTGATACAGGACCCCAGGACGCAGCAGGAGCTGACAAGGGACTTGGTCGCAGGGAGCTGGGTCCAGGGACCAGGGAGCTGACACACGGGGGCCTGGAAAACTGCAGGAGCAGACATGGGGGCCTGGAAGGCAGTGAGCTTGGTTGCAGAGAAAGTGTGATATGTCGTGCAGGATGAAGTAACTCGTTGTACTCCTTGTCTGGCTTCTTCCAACCTCTCTCACAGCCTCTTCAGCCTCTGAAGGATTTTCTCACATGTGCCTGGATGTGTGTGAACTTGTGGGGCGTTAGTAGAAAAACCGAAATCCTGAAATTTGTGCTCTGCATCTGTTTGGTGCCAAAGTCTTCTGTCACAAAACAGAGAGGAGTCTGGATGCAAGTGCAGGCAATGTGTATTTTATTATTGAAATCCAGATTGTGGTGAATGAACGGGCGAGGTCTGGTATGCTATAAACTGACTTCTGGGGGCTGGGCAGATCTGAGGTCAAAGTCAAGAACAGGCAAAGGTCGGTACGCTGGAGAGCTAAACAAAGAGCTAACCAGGGAAAGCTCAGCATAGACAACAAGGGCAATTCATTTGATTACGTGAGTAAGATGTTACGAATCATTGTTGCAAGAGTATTTGAAATCTAGGTAATATTTACATAATTCCTGGATGGCGGTGCATAGATATTCATGCACATCCAGTGTAGTGTGTAGTGAATATCATAGTTTTCATGTAAATCTTTTGCGATCTTGAAAACATAGCTTGTCTAAATCCTTTGTGGTATCAGTTTACAGAGTTTGTGCAATTCTCTGTAGTATCAGACTCCACAGTGTAAAAAAAAAAAAAAAAAAAAAAAAACAGAGAGAGAGAAGAAAAGAAGAAACCTTTTGACAGGTACATTACAACAGTGATAAGTGCATGATTTGCAATTGTCTGACAGACAGAGGTTAGACTTTGTTAGCCTGTGTGTGACGGGTCTAGGGGGAAAGAAAAGATCATTTGTTTTTTATGGTGTTCTCTCTTGTTTCCCTGTGTGTGCTTGTGTTCTCTGTGTGCATGTGTGTCTGAGAATTTGGTATGTGTGTGTGTGCGAGAGAGAGAAGGGGTCCGTCTGTGTGCTTGCGTTCTCTGTGTGTGCGTGTGTCTGCGTATATGGTGCATGCGTGAGAGAGAGTTAGAAAAGGAGTCACTAAAATTAAAAAAACAAACAAACAAACAAAAAAAGCCCTCCCATGAGACAAAGCAGTTCTGACGTAACTATATTTTTATCTTGCTCTGTAAGAGAAAAAGAAAAGATGTGAAGGTTTAAGCAACCAGTCTCAGTGTGTAGTGAACTATTATTTTTCTCTTTATTTTTTTCTCGTCTTTTATTCATACTCGTCTGGTAACGGAGGATTAGCAAGGTAAGAATTTCATTTTCCAGTGTAACTGCCTGTTTTGCTGTGCACATGACAATAAAACTCTTGAATCTTGAAGTGCAGGGTATCTCATATGTAACAGCACGAAGCGCTAGACTAGCCTACCTGTGGCCATTTTCATTTTACCAAAAAAGGAGAACTCTTACTTTAAAGAAATGTTTTAATCATTTAAAACCAGTCTGCTTCAGTGTAATATGTTACCATATTATCGGGCTTACATATATCCCTCTGAGAAATAATGGTAATGTGTCATCGAATGCGGGTCTTTAAATCTGAGAAAATAATTCGTTCGGTCGGATGGCAGGTGGATGATTTATGCGTATATGCGGATTCGGATGACATCAGAGCCTAGTGGCATCAACAAGGGGGTGGTTGCGATTTTATCACGTATGTCCGTTAAAGTTGCTACAGGTTTTAAACCCAAAGCTTTTCATAACTCCTCCTGTGAAGATGAGAGTGTATATTTTTAACCCGTGTAACTCAGCTGATGGAAACACGCGCAGACATTTCTTTAGCCAAATTTTCATGAATGCGGCAATGTGCCAATGTGGTGGGTGGAAAACCAGCTGCTATGTCCTGTTGAAGGTTTACGTCGCTGGAACTATAGGCCTAAAGTCAAAACCACACTTGTTAACTGGCTAATTCAGATGTCAGTCTATCCCATCAAACATTATACTAATAAAAAATTAGAATACATACAATAGTGTTTTTGATACAGTAGTGTTTTTGATATTTTAGTTATATTATGAACCAACTTCACAAACAATAACATATCATTTTTTACTATTAAATTAAATAATTCGATCCTAACTCGGGGGAACTATGCATCTTTTGGATGGGCCTAGGCCCTTGAGCACTCTGTAAACCAGCCTACAGTGGAAACAGGTCTATAAACAGCTTTATAAACAGGCCTATAAACAGGCCTATAAACAGGTCTATAAACAGGTTTATAAACAGGTCTATAAACAGGCCTATAAACAGGTCTATAAACAGGTTTATAAACAGGTCTATAAACAGGCCTATAAACAGGTCTATAAACAGGTCTATAAACAGGCCTATAAACAGGTCTATAAACAGGTTTATAAACAGGTCTATAAACAGGTCTATAAACAGGTCTATAAACAGGTTTATAAACAGGTCTATAAACAGGCCTATAAACAGGCCTATAAACAGATCTATAAACAGGTTTATAAACAGGTCTATAAACAGGCCTATAAACAGGTCTATAAACAGGTTTATAAACAGGTCTATAAACAGGCCTATAAACAGGTCTATAAACAGGTTTATAAACAGGTCTATAAACAGGTCTATAAACAGGTTTATAAACAGGTCTATAAACAGGTCTATAATCTCCCTTTCTCTGTCCCTACATTCTTTTACTCTATCTTTGCTCTATTTTCCAACTTTTCATTCTCTTGGAGCCTTTTTCATTTTGCACTGTCTTTGCTTGATTTTCCTTCCTGTCGTTCCCTGCCTTGCCTAAGTTTGCCCTTTCTCTCTCTGTCTCTGTGTATACTAGTATATTAGTTATTCAGCTAATAGTAGTCTATTATGTATGTCCTCTGGCATTGCCCTTATTCTGTATTTAACAAGAACTACATAAAACAACAAAAAGAAGAGAAAATATATAGAGCTAAAAACTTAATCCAAGGAATTCAGTCTTACACATATAATCCAGAAGCTATAGAAGTGTCCAATCTGTACAATTACAATTACCTTGGCCTCTGGAGCCAAGGTGTCAAGCAAGCTGAGGATGAGTGTGCTGTTGCTTGTCGTTCACACATAGAAGCTGTCTTTTGCTGCCTAGTCACCATTTACTAATGAGTTACTAACATTTATCACTGGAGAATGGAGCCTTATTGTAAAGCGTGAAACATATCCCCATTTACTAATATGTTGCACACTTTACAATAAGGTTCCCTTTGGGCAGTTATAAATGTTAGTAACTAATAAGTTAATGGTCATAAAAATGAGATGAATCTAACAGTTTAACATGCTCACTGATAAAGGGACAACATAAAGTAAGCAAAGCAACTAGCAAGATCTGAGATTTAACAGAATAGATCGATGAAAAGTGCAGCAGTGACTTGATCTTGCCAAATAGTGATGTATGAACACTGTGTTATACCTTGTTTTTAAGTGTTTATTAATTATTTATAAAGTGTTTATAATCTAATTAATAACCTAACTGTAAGCCATTTATGAATCCTTTATAAGGGTAGTCTTATTGTAAAGTGGTACCTCAAAAATAACATTAAGGTCATTTCCGATATTGTTAGACATCATGTAATTGAAATGTTTTATTACTGTTGACATAATGCTAAATAAGATAATGATATGAAAGTTACCATTCTTTCAATTACAACGTTGTGGAAAGTTGTAAAAATGCGTGTGATATTGAGCTGTAAAAATGTGTGTGCTATTTTTTATCTGTGTCTAAGTCTCAATCTAAAGGAGTTTTTCTTTGCGACTGTAACCCTGGACCTACTCTGGGATTCAGGGTTGGGATCATGTGAAGCTGCTTTGTGATGATGTCCATTGTCCAATCTGTGCCATCTTAACACAACAGTGTGTGTTGTGTGTGTGTGTGTGTGTGTGTGTGTGAGAGAGAGAGAGAGAGAGAGAGAGAGACAGATAAGAAGGAAATAAGACTTCATATTCAGGTCATGTTATTTCAGAAAAAGAGAACTGAAAACAGGGTGCCATGGTGGCACAGTGGGTAGCCTGGGTTTGATTCCCGGCTGGACACCCAGAGTCCCTTCTGTGTGAAGTTTGCATGTTCTCCCTGTGTCTGCGTGGGTTTCCTCCCACAGTTCAAAGACATGTAAGTCAGGTGAATTGGAGACAGTAAATTGCCCCTAGGTGTGAATGTGTTTGTCTGTGTATCTGCCCTGCAGTGGACTGGTGACCTGGGAACCTGTCCAGTGTGTTTCCCTGCCTTTCGCCCAATGAGTGCTGGGATAGGCTTCAGCACCCCCGCGAACCTAATTAGTATAAGCAGCTTAGAAAATGAATGAAAAAAAAAAGAACTGACATGGAACTTTGGAAATTCATTTCAGGTGCAACACTGAAATTTTTTCTTTTTTAGATATTTTTATTTCCTTTCAAAAGGCTGTTTTCAAAGGAGAGTGAATACAAACTGCATTTTGCTTAACCAGTACAGACTCTGTAGGCAGTGGTACATACACACATTGAATCACACATAAATGGACAGGATGATGTAGTGGATCCATGGTTTGGGATTAAGGCTTGTTTGGTTCAGGACTTCGAAAGAGTTTCATGGGGGCAGGTTGGTCCAGCAGGATTTCAGCCAACTCCCATTCTGTTGGCTCAGCCAAAACTAATTTACGAGCGTGCAGAGTAATGTATTTGTCCTTCCCAACATGAACCTGAGAGAATGAATACACAGAATAATAGATTTAAGAAAGGAATAGATTCAATATCATCTGTTTGAAATCTCATATATTCAGTGCATACACTGATGTAGTAGTGGGTGGCTCCGATCATGTGGGGGTCACGGTAAAACAGGGCGGTGAATTCTTCAAACTTTCTACCGGCTCTCTTTTCCGCTTCTGGCTTCAGCTGTTCCAGAAAACACAAACAGACGCAAACACATTCAAAGCTCATTTAATTTATTTCATTTTGGACATACTTAAAAAAAAAAGAAGAAGAAGAAGAAGAAAGAAAAAACTGTTGCATTTTGTTACCCTTTTACTCACAAATTTTGAATGTCTGTTTCTCCAAACCTCATATAATTCCCTGTCATGGCATGACCTGTCCAAATCTGGGTGGGTGATGACTTGTGCATGTATCCTCTGACACACATGCCATCAAACACACCTTCTCTTCACCTAACAGTTTACAGACATCTTCATGGGAACATAGTGAGAGTGGACTCCCATGTTATTATTAATGATTTGCTTATTTGCAGGCACCTTGGAGTTGTAGAAATGCTAGGACACAGAGAGCACTTTGTCCGACAGACACCCCCCTCTGCCCCCTGCCACCACCAACCACCCCAATCAACACCACCCCCCAGAACACAGTCAGTCATGTTCTTTACAACACATGTGACACTGAGACCACAGCCTTAGCACTGGAGCTGGCTGTGCACTATTTTAAAAACAGTTCTGTAAAAGCATGTACACAAGGCAATGTGAAATTAAAGTGGTATCTTAAATCTATGGCTTTTTTCTCTCTTACTGTCCTTATAATTTTCCAGGGATTCTCTTCACACTTACCTTATTGCATATTGCCTGTACCTCTGGGATTGCGGGATGTATGGTGCATCTGCCAAATGGTATCTCCTTCTCCTCAGACATAATGGTACAGTGACAATGGTGACAAACAGAAATCAGAGATTTTAGAAGCGTCACTGAAGTCTACAACTTCAACTGTTCAGTTTTACGCTGCACCCTCTTATTTAAACTCTCGCAATTATATGACCTCCATTGTCTTTTTGCCAAAATATGAGTCTTTTTCTCAGGAACTGTAAAAGCCTGTTGTCTTATCAGGATCTATATGATATTATGCCAAAAACACACCAGCAGACTTCTGAGGAATTTCACACCATCACTGAAGAGCCGTGCAGTAGCTAGAGTTAATGGAACATAAGATAATGAAACATTTATAAATCATTAACAAGACAACTAAGCACCAGAATTCAAACCCTATTGTATTGAGTAGTACCATAACGAATGAGAGCTGGAATTCAGATATCTTGTTTGATGGGAGTTATCAATTAGCAGACTGCTCAGTGTATGATAACAGTGGTTGAAGGATTCCTCAAATGAAATATTACTGAGGGTTGATGCTTGTTCATAATGAAAGATGCCAAAACAGTGAATTCTTATTTTATATTGCTGCTATATACTTCAATAAAATATGACTACCTATGAAAAAAAGTTTTATTTTTTATTTAAGTAATGTTATTACATTTTTAAATAGTAATGACTTATTTCTGTAAATTGTTTTAATGTCCATGTACCTGTGATGTCTCCTACATCTCCATCTCTGTGATCCATATAAAGCCAGACTACACTGCACAGATACTGCAGCACACTGTAAAGTAAAGCACAGCATGAAAATACCAGCAGATGTATGGACAGCTGTTTATTTTTTAACTACTCTGTCTGAGTGGCGGTGGAAATGACCTGGCGCCTGAACAATTAAAATTGTCCCACTACTGCCACAAGATATTGGCTCCTCAACAGGGACTTGAACCCTGGACACAACTCTGTAAATGGTTTTGAGTTTGCAGTGTTTTTTGAATTTTATCACTGAACTTTGTGCATGCATTGTGGGTAAAAGGCCACTGTAATGTAATTTGAATTTGAACCTATTTGAAGTTTTTCACCAAAATAGATTGTAACATTTTGTACTTTGTATTCTCTTTGAATTTGGTTACCCTGCTTTTCTATTGTGTAACTTTAAAGAAGAAAGCTGGAGGTCATGGCAGAAAACCTAGAAGATCTGCTGGTCTTTGGTGAGACAGTATCAGATTCGGTAGATATGTCTCTTACTGCCCCTTCAGTTTCTACTGCTTTTACACCTAATGCACAGCCAGACTCCCTGTTAGATGTACCTGTCCGAGATGAACTTACTGATTTGATGCCATCTCTAGTCAGTGAAGCAAGTGTTTGAAAACACAATTGAATGTCCAAAAAAAAGGCTTTCGAAGGGCTTGAAGCATGTATCAGAGGAGGCTGTTGAAACTAGAGGTGATGTTGCTCGCTTAGTTGAGAGGGCCAGTGATGACCTGCTCAATACTGTTGCTGAGCATATCAGAGATTTAGTAGCAAAATGCATAGAGGGTATTCAATGGAATTCTAAGCAGATGGTGACTGAATTTCAGGTCACGTTAAAGGAATCAAACACTGTAGTGTTCAGTTTTCTCTCTTCAATCCCAGAGCAGCTGGATAGATTAGTTAAGTCTGAATTGCAGGACATGCGTACGCAGGTTCATGCAATCAAAGATTCAGTTGAAACTCTACTTAAATAATCCATGAATTAGAGACTAAGCACACTCTTCATGGGTATAGCCAGCTACCACAGAGTGTTTCTATCCCTCTTGTTGATGTTGGTTAGCAGCAGTCTGCTGCTACTGAGCCTGTACTTCCTGTCCCTCGTCATACCAGTGAGGTTTCTCACATCTGATCGGAGGTTGCCAATCAAGTTAATTTTCCCTTCTTTTGGTGGTACAGATGATGATACTGATCCCCTTTTGTACATTTCTAAATGTAAGGACTTCGCTCTGCGCCCCATGTCTGATTCTGAGATCTTGGCCACCATGAGAAATGTCTTGCATGGTACAGCACATCACTGGTGGGAGATAGCCAGGGATAGGGTGTGTGCTTGGCCTGATTTTATTTAAAAAACGAAAAACGACTGTCTTCTGATATGCCTGAGTATAAACTAACTTTAATATATTCAGAATTACATTTATATATTCGAAATTATATTTATATATTCAGGAATTACTTTCATATATTCAGCTTTACATTTATATATTCAGACTTATATATTCAGAATAACTTTTATATATTCAGCTTTATATTTACATATATTCTTTTTTGGCTATATATAGACACACACACCCCTGTGTTTTCCTTTGTTTTCCTGTCACCAAACTGCAAGTGCAGACAACGGTTTTTATCGAAATCGTGGTCAATGAACAGGCCAGGTCTGATGCACTTTAAACTACTGGGGGCAGGCAGATCCGAGGTGTGGATGCAAGTGCAGACAATGGTTTTTATTGAAATCTAAATCATTGTCAAAGAACAGGCAAGGTCTGATACACTATAAACTGACTACTAGGGGCTGGGCAGATCTGATGTCAGTGTCAGGAATGAGCTAAGGTCAATACACTGAAGAGCTAAAGAAACAGAACAGGGCTGAACAAAGAGCAGACAAGGTCAATTAGGAACAAGGAAAACTAGAAACAAAGAACAACACAGTACACACAGGAAGTGCAACATTTTGCAAGGGTAAACACAGGGTTGTGTATGCACAGAGAGAACAAGGAAACAAACTGGAGACAGGTGTTCAGAATTATTAACTAACAGGGTGGCCAGCCAATCAGATCCAACTTGGTTCTGGATGGCCAGCAGACAAGGCAGTAGAGGCAGAAACCTGACAAAGAAATAAAGATAAATGAGCTTTACAAATGGAGAGAAATAGATAAATATGATTTAAAAATGTAATAACATTTCTGAGAAAAAGAAGATATTTTTCTCATATTGTAATAAGTTTCTGAGGATAGTAGCAGCAATATAAGGTGCACGAGAATTTTTAAGAGCTGATGGTGTTGAAATCAGTGTTTTGGCATCTTTCGTGATCATCAAGTATTGAACCTCAATAATACTTCATTTAAAGAATCCTTCAACTACTAATCAGTCTGATCAGCCTACTAATTGATATTGTTCACCAAGCAAGATATACTGTATGAATTCCAGCCCTCAACCCTAATGGCACTTCTCATTAAAATAGCGTATATATTTTGGTGTTTTGTCCCTTTAGTTAATGATTCATAAGAATTTAAATATTAATCCCTTCATCTCAAATCACTGCGCTCTTCAACTCTTCAGCGATAATGAAATCCCTCACAAATCAGCTTGATATAATGTTATATAATTCCTTACAATTCCTGCTCTTAGTTTCCAGCCTATAGCAGTTCCTGAGAAAATGATTTCTATTTTGGCAAAAAGTAATTCTATTTACTCTATTCAACCCTTAAGTCCTTATGAATCAATTTTGAGGGGTGTCTGTCACACAAGGTGTTCTCCCTGTCATGACATTTCAACTCAAAGGTGCCTGCAAACGAGTAGGCAAATCAGAGGGAAATCATAACAGCGGAGTCCACACTCACTACATTCCCATGAAGTTCTCTCATTCTCTCAGGTTCATGTTGGGAAGGACCAATACCTTTATCTGCACGCTTGTAAATTAGTTCTGGCTGAGCCAACAGAATGGGAGTTGGTTGGAATCCTGCTGGACCAACCTGCCCCCATTAAACCCATACAATACTTTCCAAGAGTCAAAACAAACAAGCCTTAATCCCAAACCATGGATCCACTATGTCATCCTGTGCATTTATGTGTGATTCAATGTGTGTATGTACCACTGCCTACAGACTTTACAGAGTCTGTCCCAGCTAAGCAGAATGCAGTTTGTATTTACTCTCCTTTGAAAACAGCCTTTTGAAAGGAAATAAAACATCTAAAAAAAATTAAAATGAGAGTGCTTTAACTGAAATTAATTTCTTGAGTTGTTTGTAATTCTTTTTTTCTGAAATAAGCTTGCCTAAACATAAAGTCTTCTCTTTCTCTCTCTCTCTCTCTGTCTTTGTTAACACACACGCACTGTTGCCCTGAGATGGTGAATATTTAATAATTTTGAAAATCTGGCAGCTTTTAAAAATGTGGCACAAATGTGGATTAGGTGAGGGGTTTGCTTTATGCAAGGGTGTAACTATGTTTTCAAAATGGGGCAGGGGGATTGGGGGGCAATCGTTGATCTAACGATTACTTCTTGCTTCCCAGAAATAAAAAGAGAAATTTTAATTAATCGCTAATTTAGCCAAGAACGAAAGCTCTTCCACGCATCGAGTAGACTTGTCTGCATGAACCTGAGATTCAGCAGCGCCACCCATAGAATGAATAAAACATGTTCAAGGAATGATCTACTGATAAAAGCTTGCCATAACAACAGAGATGTTTATGCGTATGAAACTGAATTCGTCGGCTAACAGTTTTTTCCCCTCGGTCAGCAGGTAAGATGAGAACCAAGTCCTCCCGACAATTTCCAGTCATATTTTTAAAAGCAAATTCCTGGAAAATCCCCCCCCCCATACACTATAGAAATGATCAAAAGTTTTTTCAGAAGCTTCCGGTCTTAATGTAAATGTAAGAAAATGTGAACTTTTGGCTATAAAGACTGAGATCAGGCATAGCAGGGAAGACTCAGGCCATTTTTAAGCCGTCAACACCAAAGACCAAAGATGAAAATGACATTTTCAACCTCTTATTGAATAGACACAATAGGAATGAAAATCTGTGGTTACAGAGACTTATCCTTAAGAGAATCTTACTCTAAAAAGTTGAGGGCACATCCAGACTTACTTATTGTTGGATTTTCTTGTGATTTTACAAGTAAACAAACCTGACCAAAAGTGTGCTTGGAGAAAAGCTTTATTTGGTGGTGGTGGAATCCGGCAGCAAGTCTGCCTGCAAAGCTTAACTCAGAGAACTGTTACCATGATCCGCCTTTTATACCATGAAACAAATGGCAACAGACAATAGGTTTACAGTGTTGCATAATGCAAATCCAAATCTTGGTGTTAATGCTAAAGGTCCCTTTTGTCTGTGGTGGTTGCCATTTGCCTATTACCGGTTGTATTTTGCCTTAGTCAGTCGCTCTTGGCTCCAGCTGTAACGTGGTGCCAGGGGTGTGAAGCTTTCTTTGTATCTATGGTAATGAGACTGTCAGGTCCAACAGTTCTCTTATCCTGAACCATGTCCATAATCTTATGATGTCCTTCTCTTTCTTTGGATGTTAACAACATGCCGTCCAAGAAAATCAACGATATGTTGCTTAACTTTGTTTGGAAAAAGAAAACTTGGTTAGTTAAGAGAACTGTAATAATTACACACAAATCAGTCAAATAAATAAATTGTCATAAAATGAGATGAAACTGACAGTTCAACATGCTCTCTGATAAAGAGACAACATAAAGTGAGCTAAACTACTAGCAAGATCTGAGATTTAACAGAATACATGCATGAAAGGTACAGCAGTAACTTAATCTTGCAAAATAGTGAACCTGCATCGATATATAAAAACCGTGTTATAACTTGTTCATAATTGTTTATAATGGTTTATAAAGTGTTTACAACCTAATCAATAAACGGATCGTAAGCCATTTATGAATCCTTTATAAGGGTAGTCTTATAGTAAAATGGTACGGGAATAGTAATAATCCCTTTCTGAAATGCAGCTCTAACTGCCGTATTATTATTATTTTGGTTCACTGTTTGGAAGCACAAATCACCCACAGCAGTTGGAGAAAGATTAAAAAATAAACAAAAGAAATCAATGCTCCTGTGCAGCCCTCTGTTATCCCTCTCTTTAACTGCTGAACCACTTTCCTCTGCTGGTGTCAGTCAGTGTACATGTGCACTTAAACGTATTGCCTTGCACATCCTCACCATAATTTATTATTTGCTAACTCATTACAGCTTGGGCATCCTTGTCATAACTCACTGCTTTGGACACCCCTGACCTGCAGTTTTGCTTGTGTACAGTCTATTTTGTGCCTATTGTACAGACTGCTTATAGTCTATTGTCTGTTATTTTATGGTCTAGTCCATTGTCTGTTGTATAGGGTTAGTTGTTTGTACCATCACTGTATAGTCCATTGCTTTGTACAGTCTGTTGTATATCGTATAGTCTATGTTAAAGTCTATTCAGTGTTTCTGTGATGTATCTTTTTAATACTTTTCTTATTGGTTTTGCTCTATGTTGACACTTGAACCAAGGTAAATGCCTTGTACACACAGTACTTGGTGGATAAAAAACTGATTCTGATTCTGATCCTGATTCTGATTATAACTCCACACCACATAACATCAAATATGACTGTGTATTCCTCTACAGTTAGTGCAATGTTATATTTTCTCCACAAATATGAGTCGCTGCACAACCTTCTGATTGCATCAAGTTGTTGACAATCTAATATGATGTTGTGTTTCAACAAACTGTTGCATCAGTTTGGGGAGAAGTTAAGCTTAAACATAAGGCACCAAGCCAGCAGCATTTCTTTATGACAATTTGATCATTTGATTGGGTTTTTACTGATATCATAGTTACACAAAATCAGAAATTTGAGGCCACCAGCTCTGGAAGTTGGAATAAATCCCAAAGGGATGAGGGGTTGCTGATGAATTGAAAAAGCCAAATCATTTTGAATGTGTTATTAAGGGTTGTAAGATCCAGAGACGTTACAGCCCCATACTGATTTGTGTGTAATTGTTACAGTTCTCTTTACAAAGTGAGTTTTGTTTTGTTTTGTTTTTTTTTTCAAACAAAACTAAGGAATATATCATTGATTTTCTTGGCAGCATGCTGTCAACATCCAAAAAAGAGACAGATAAGTAAATCTGGATGTGCCCTCAACTTTTTAGAGTAGGATTCTCTGAAGAATAAGTCTCTTTGTAATCATAGATTTCATTTCTGTTGGGTCTATTCAATAAGATTGTGAACATTTTATTGGCATCTTTGGTCTTTGGTGTTAACAGCTCCCAAATGGTCTTTGTCTTCCCTGCTATGCCTGGTATAGAGGGAATATCTCATTCTTTATAGCCAAAAGTTCACATTTTCTTACATTCAGATTAAGACCATAAGCTTTTGATTTATCATCTCTATAGTAATAGGATTTTGGGAGTTACACACAAACAAATGTTGCATCATCAGTTGACTATTGATAATATTATTGTTAGCAGCTAATATTCCCTGTGTTTAAAGGGCTAAGAAGTGATTTGTGCAGTATGGTACAGGTTCCATATCACTGGACCACTCAAAAGCTTATGGAAAATATTAATCTCTGTCCATCTCCAGACCTTTAATTTAAGAGAGATCCACCATATAGCGAACTATATATATATATGTGTTTGTGTGTGTGTGTGTGTATGGACAGATAGATAGATAGATAGATAGATATTCTAGTGATTGCAATTCTTCAGGAACATTATCAAAATGACTTATTACTGTTGAAATAATGTTAAGTTTCATAAGACAATGTTATGAAAGTTAGCATTATTTCAGTTACAGCATTGTGGAAAGTTGTAAAAATGTGTGTGCTATTGCGGAAGTCTCTTTGATTTTTTGCTTTTTGATTTTTTTTATCTGTGTCTAAGTCTCAGTGTAAAGGAGTTTTTCTTTGCGACTGTAAGCCTGGACCTACCCTCTGGGATTATCAGGGTCGGGATGATGTGAAGCTGCTCTGTGATAATGCCCATTGTAAAAAGCACTATACAAATAAAATTTGATTGAATTATTGAATCGGTGCTATCTTAGCACAACAATGTGTGTGTGTGTGTGTGTGTGTGTGTGTCAATGTGAGCAAGAGAGAGAGAGAGAGAGAGAGAAATAAGACTTCATGAATAGGTCGTTATTTCAGAAAAACAGAACTCAAAACAACAAATCAATACCAGGTATAACAACCCCCCCCCCCCCCCCTTTTATTTTTATTTAGGTTTTTTTTAGATATTTTACTTCCTTCCAAAAGGCTGTTTTCAAAGAAGAGTGGATACAAACTGCATTCTGCTTAACTGGGACAGATTCTGTCCCGGTTTCCTCCCACAGTCCAGAGACATGTAAGTCAGGTGAATTGGAGAAACTAAATTGCCCCTAGGTGTGAATGTGTTTTTCTGTGTGTCTGCCCTGCAGTGGACTGGTGACCTGGCAACCTGTCCAGTGTGTTTCCCTGCCTTTCGCCCAGTGAGTGCTGGGGTAGGCTTCAGCACCCCCAAACCCTAATTAGGATAAGTGGCTTAGAAAATGAATGAAAAAAAAATAAAGAACTGATATCAAAACTTTAGAAATTAATTTCAGGTGTAACACTTCCTCTTTTTTTAATTTTTTAGATATTTTTGTTTCCTTTCAAGGGATTGCTTTCAAAGGAGAGTGAATACAAACTGCTTAACCGGTAAGACTCTGGTACTGTTAACTCTGTAGGCAGTGGTACATACATACATTGAATCACACATAAATGGACAGGATGATGTACTGGATCCATGGTTAGGGATTAAGACTTCTTTGATTCATGATCTCGAAAGGGTTTAATGGGGGCAGGTTGGTTTGGCAGCATTCCAACCATCTTCCATTCTGCTCCATCACAAGCCATTTTAGCATGCAGATAAAGGTACTGGTTCCTCCCAATATGTACCTGAGAGAATTGATACACACAAAAATAGATAAACAATGAATGAATTCAATATCATCTCTTTCAAATCTTATATATTAAATGCATACGTTGATGTAGTAGTTGGTGACTCCATCCGAGTGGCAGTCACAGTAAACCAGTGCGGTGAAATCTTCAAACCATCCATCCACCCTCTTTTCCGCCTCTGGCTTCAGCTGTTCCAGGAAAAAAAACAAACAGACACAAATACATTCAAAGTTTATATAATTAATTGGTTTTAGGTTCATACATTAAAAAAAATGTTGCAATTTTTTTCACCTTTTTATTTCGAAATTCAGAGTGTCTCTTTCTCATAATTCAGCCTCATAATTCAACCTCTTATAATTCCCTGTCATGGCATGCCCTGTGCAAATCTGGGTGGGTGATGACTTGTGCATGTATCCTCTGACACACATGCCATCAAACTCACTTTCTCTTCACCTAACAGTTTACAGACATCTTCATGGGAACATAGTGAGTGCAGACTCCCATATTACCATATTATTACCCACTGATTTGCCTACTCGTTTGCAGGCACCTTTGTGTTGCTGAAATGCCATGACAGGGAGAACACCTTGTGTAACAGACCCCCCACCCCTCAGAACACAGTCAGTCATGGTCTTTACAACACATGTGATGCTGAGATCACAGCCTCAGCACTGGGGCTAGACATACGCTATTTTAAAAACTGTTCTGTAAAACCACTTACACGAGACACTGTGAAACTGAAGCGCTATCTCATGTCTATGGCTTTGTCTATCTCTTACTCTCCTTTTAATTCTCCTTCAGACCTACCTTGTCGCATATCGCCTGTACCTCTGGGTTCGCTGGATACACGGTCCACTCTTCTAATGGTGTCTCCTTTTCCTCAGACATAATGATATGATAACAACGTTGGCATCAACAGAAATCAGAGCTTTTAGAAGTGTCGCTGAAGTGTGGAACTTTAACTGTGCACTTCTACACTGCACCGTCCTATTTAAACTTTTGAAATTATGTAACTTTCATCATCCAAAATATGAGTCATTTTCTCAAGAATAGCAATAGGTTGACAAACAAAAGCAGGAGTGTCAACTGATCAGGAAATATGTAACATTGTGCCCAGCTGATTTCTGAGGAATTTCACACCGCTGAAGAGTTGTTCAACGACTAGAGATAACGAAATTAATATTTAAATGTTTATAAATCATTAACTAATGGGATCAAACACCAAAATATATACATTGTTTAAATAAGTAGTACCATTAGGGATGAGGGCTAGAATTCATATCTTGTGTGATATCAATTAGCAGACTGATCAGACTGTAACATAGTGGTTAGTAGTTGAAGTATTCCTCAAATGAAATATTACAGAGGCTTAATATTTGATAATCATGAATGAAGCCAAAACACTGATTAACACTGTCAGCTCTTAAAAATTCTTGCTTATTTTATTTTGCCCCTGTATACTTCTGTAACTGATTACAATATAAGCAAAGCGTTTTTTTTCTCAGAAATGTCATTTCACTTTTAAATAATATTTATTTGTTTCTCTTCATTTGTAATGCTCATTTACCTGTGATGTCTGTTTGTCAGGTCTCCGTTTCTACTGCCCTGTCTCCTGGCCAACCAGAGCCAAGTTGGATCTGATTGGCTGGCCACATTATTAGTTCACTATTGTGTACACCTGTCCCCAGTTTCTTCCCTCGATCTGACCGTGCACACATACCCCTGTGTTTTTCCTTATACTCTTGCAAAGTCTTGCACTTGTTGTTTGGACTGATGCGTTCCTTGTTCTTAGTTTTCCTTGTTCCTGGAAGATGAATGATTATTGATATGTTGTGTTTAGCGCCAGTACTTAGTAAAAGTGATCATTTTGGATCCTGCTGAGTGTCCCTTTCTACAGGCTTAGACATCTGAACAATTATTCTATTGTGATGATACACAACAAAGAGTTATTCTGACTCTTTTCTGGGTTCAGTGTTTTTCAGAATAAGTGTAATTTCACTAGGTTCAGATTCTTAAATAAACTTATGGTTATAGCTAAGTGATATTAGTATTCAGTCTAACATTCAAAGTGAGCAATTAACCAGAATTTCTCCATACCATTGGCATCACAAAGGGGGTAAAAACTGGATTTTCCCAGACTGAATGGATTTCTTGTACATGAACATTCATTCTTACATTTATGAGTGAAACAGCTCCAAGTTCTTTATGTGGTCTTTTACACCTGTGCGTGTGGCTGTGTTATGATCAGTGTTGATCTGGTCAGATAAATTTTATTGTTTGTTCTGTAATATAGGTCTGTTTGTGAATTTCCTTAGAAAACCGTTGGGCGTCTATTATCACACTTGATCCTGACAGGTGTCACAACTTGAAAGTCGTATAATCAGTTTAAACATTTGCTCAGTAATCTTCTTGCACAGTCACATGATTCTCAGACATCACTGTTCCACGCTGTAACAGGCACCTATGGCACAGTTCTGTACACCCACCACTAAGTCCATCCTCACGTCGCCTATAACTGTCTGGTTTGGCTGAACCTCCATATGAGATATGGTCAAACTACAATGCATCATCCAGTCTCTCTGACCTGGGTTTACCCGCTTACCCTTTCCTGAGTGCAATGTAAAAGGCAGTTCTCTCTGAGGCTGTGAAGCATATTCTGTGAGATCTGTAGACAATATGGACATATACTGTAACCACCTGTTCCCATTCTTATATCGGCTGTCAGGAATACACATGCATAGTGTAAATTTGTCCAGAGCTGTTCTGGATTCTGTGAGATCTGTATACAATCTATTTATCTGTACATATTCTGTATATACTGTAACCACTAGTGCCCACGCATATACAGACTCCTAAAAATACATGTGCTCATTGTAACTTTTAAAGATTCTCTATCACCCAATACATTTATCTCAGAAGCTTATTCCTTAGCACACTGACACTGCTCTTCCTCATTCATAAACCTTTTATTTATAAGCAGGAGAATGCAGTGTGTCAGGCAGAGTGGTCTGAAAAAGTTTTTTGGTTTTTTTTTTTCATTTTGTTTTCCTTACTGTTTAGCGATGTCAGTTCAGGATGTGAACCTGGGCCTCCTGAGTGTAAGGCAAGAAATCCTCCCTTGGACCATTCAGATGGATTAGCAAGGACAGCAGGGAAAACTGTGTCAGGAGCTGATACAGGACCCCAGGACGCAGCAGGAGCTGACAAGGGACTTGGTCGCAGGGAGCTGGGTCCAGGGACCAGGGAGCTGACACACGGGGGCCTGGAAAACTGCAGGAGCAGACATGGGGGCCTGGAAGGCAGTGAGCTTGGTTGCAGAGAAAGTGTGATATGTCGTGCAGGATGAAGTAACTCGTTGTACTCCTTGTCTGGCTTCTTCCAACCTCTCTCACAGCCTCTTCAGCCTCTGAAGGATTTTCTCACATGTGCCTGGATGTGTGTGAACTTGTGGGGCGTTAGTAGAAAAACCGAAATCCTGAAATTTGTTCACTGCATCCGTTTGGTGGCAAAGTCTTCTGTCACAAAACAAAGAGGAGTCTGGATGCAAGTGCAGGCAATGTGTGTTTTATTATTGAAATCCAGATTGTGGTCAATGAAGGGGCGAGGTCTGGTATGCTATAAACTGACTTCTGGGGGCTGGGCAGATCTGAGGTCAAAGTAAAGAACAGGCAAAGGTCGGTACGCTGGAGAGCTAAACAAAGAGCTAACCAGGGAAAGCTCAGCATAGACAACAAGGGCAATTCATTTGATTACGTGAGTGAGATACGAATCATTGTTGCAAGAGTATTTGAAATCTAAGTAATATTTACATAATTCCTGGATGGCAGTGCATAGATATTTATGCACATTCAGTGTGGTAGTGAATATCATAGTTTTCATGTAAATCTTTTGCGATCTTGAAAACATAGCTTGTCTAAATCCGTTGTGGTATCAGTTTACAGAGTTTGTGCAATTCTGTGTAGTATCAGACTCCACAGTGTGAAAAAAAACCTCAAGAAAAAAAGAGAGAGAGAGAGAGAGAGAAGAAAAGAAAAGAAGAAACCTTTTGACTGGTAAATAACAAGTGATAAGTGCATGATTTGCAATTGTCTGACAGACAGAGGTTAGACTTTGTTAGCCTGTGTGTGACGGGTCTAGGGGGAAAGAAAAGATCATTTGTTTTTTATGGTGTTCTCTCTTGCTTCCCTGTGTGCTTGTACTCTCTGTGTGCGCGTGTGTCTGAGTATTTGGTATGTGTGTATGTGCGAGAGAGAGAAGGGGTCCGTCTGTGTGCTTGCGTTCTCTGTGTGTGCGTGTGTCTGCGTATATGGTGCATGCGTGAGAGAGAGTTAGAAAAGGAGTCATTAAAATAAAAAAAAAAAGCCCTCCCATGAGACAAAGCAGTTCTGACGTAACTACATTTTTATCTTGCTTTGTAAGTGAAAGAAAAGATGTGAAGGTTTAAGCCAGGGTCGGCAACCCGCGGCTCCAGAGCCGCATGTGGCTCTTTCATCCCTCTGCTGTGGCTCTCTGTGACATTGGAAAATACATAATGAGTATTTGATTTAAATTTATTTTTATTTTAGTTCGTTCGTATTTCAAATGTAATTCTAAATTTGAAGATTATGGTGATCTTGTAAAATTAAAATTTTAAATTTTTTGTCGTTCGAAATATGGGTCACAACCGCCGATGTGCGACACCCGGCGGCAAGATTTATTGAGCTTTTCGACCCCGGTAGGTAAACCATGGATAAATCCAAAAAAAGAAAAGTTTCTGAAGAGAACAGAACGTTTAATGCTACGTGGGCAGGTTCATTTGCCTGCACTGCTGACGAGACTGGTTTACCACTATGCTTAATATGTGGCGAGAAATTGACAAACAACAAAAAAGTCAAATGTTGCAAGACATTTCGAGAATAAACACACAGCCTTTGCTGAAAAATATCCGGATGGAGCGGAGAGAAAAAAAAGCCGTTTCGGAACTGATGCGGAAGGCTGATCTGAACAAAAATTATTTCAAGTGGATTAAGTCTGCAAATTCAACTACATATGCTAGTTTTGTGGCTGCTCAGGAAATAGTCAGGCACGGGAAGCCATTCACAGATGGAGCAGGTCTTCTCCAACATGAACTATATTAAAAACAAACATCGCTCACGCCTCACAGACGACAGTTTACAATCCTGTGTGAAGATGAAGGTGACGTCTTACAGCCCTGATGTGCAGACACTGTTCAGGAGCAAAAATCACATTAACGAGGCAAAATAAATATTTTAATTGGCTTTTATTTTGCAAATATATATTTTACATTGTTAAGTGAAATAGTCCTTTTTAATTCCGGTTGACAGCTGACTGCACGCTCCTGTACACGCGAGAAAATGATGACGGAACACAGAAGCAGACGGCGTTTTTGGTTTGCATTTTTGGTTGCTGCAGGTGGATAATTTAAGTTTGGCTTTTCATTTCATAAATACAAGGAGGACTCAATAGACACTGACTATTTTATTTGAAAGTAAGCTTCAGCCAAGCGTCTTTTTTTCGGAGTTCAAAATGTTTTTGTTACATGCAAAAATAAAATTTCATGTTCTCTGTAGCAGTTCGTTGATTTCATAAATACAACACATTATAGTTTTTTATACATACAGGTAAAAAAAAAATGGCTCCCGGTGTTTTCTTTTCTGTGGGAGACAGTCTAAATGGCTCTTTGAGTATTTAAGGTTGCCGACCCCTGGTTTAAGCAACCAGTCTCAGTGTGTAGTGAACTATTATTTTTCTCTTTATTTTTTTCTCTTGTCTTTTATTCATACTCGTCTGGTAACGGAGGATTAGCAAAGTAAGAATTTCATTGTCCAGTGTAACTGCCTGTTTTGCTGTGCACATGACAATAAAACTCTTGAATCTTGAAGTGCAGGGTATCTCATATGTAACAGCACGAAGCGCTAGACTAGCCTACCTGTGGCCATTTTCATTTTACCAAAAAAGGAGAACTTTTACTTTAAAGAAATGTCAATCATTTAAAACCAGTCTGCTTCAGTGTAATATGTTACCATATCATCACGCTTACATATATCCCTCTGAGAAATAATGGTAATGTGTCATCGAGTGCGGGTCTTTAAATCTGAGAAAATAATTCGTTCGGTCGGATGGCGGGTGGATGATTTATGCGTATATGCGGATTCGGATGACATCAGAGCCTAGTGGCATCAACAAGGGGGTATTTGCGATTTTATCACGTATGTCCGTTAAAGTTGCTACAAGTTTTAAACCCAAAGCTTTTCATAACTCCTCCCGTGAAGAGGAGAGTGTATATTTTTAACCCGTATAACTCAGCTGATGGAAACACGCGCAGACATTTCTTTAGCCAAATTTTCATGAATGCGGCAATGTGCCAATGTGGTGGGTGGAAAACCAGCTGCTATCTCCTGTTGAAGGTTTACATCGCTGGAACTATAGGCCTAAAGTCAAAACCACACTTGTTAACTGGCTAATTCAGATGTCAGTCTATCCCATCAAACATTATACTAATAAAAAATTAGAATACATACAATAGTGTTTTTGATACAGTAGTGTTTTTGATATTTTAGTTATATTATGAACCAACTTCACAAACAATAACATATTATTTTTTACTATTAAATTAAATAATTCGATCCTAACTCGGGGGAACTATGCATCTTTTGGATGAGCCTAGGCCCTTGAGCACTCTGTAAACCAGCCTACAGCGGAAACAGGTCTATAAACAGGTCTATAAACAGGTTTATAAACAGGCCTATGAACAGGTCTATAAACAGGCTTATAAACAGGTCTATAAACAGGCCTATAAACAGGTCTATAAACAGGTCTATAAACAGGTCTATAAACAGGCTTACAAATAGGTCTATAAACAGGTTTATAAACAGGTTTATAAACAGGTTTATAAACAGGTCTATAAACAGGCCTATAAACAGGTCTATAAACAGGTCTATAATCTCCCTTTCTCTGTCCCTACATTCTTTTATTCTATCTTTGCTCTATTTTCCAACTTGTCATTCTACTGGAGCTTTTTTGTTTTGCACTGTCTTTGCTTGATTTTCCTTCCCGTCGTTCCCTGCCTTGCCTAAGTTTGCCCTTTCTCTCTCTCTCTCTCTCTCTCTCTGTGTATACTAGTATATCAGTTATTCAGCTAATAGAAGTCTGTTATGTATGTCCTCTGACATTGCCCTTATTCTGTATTTAACAAACAAAAACTACATAAAACAACAAAAAGAAGAGAAAATATATAGAGCTAAGAACTTGATCCAAGGAATTCAGTCTTACACATAAAATCCAGAAGCTATAGAAGTGTTCAATCTGTACAATTACAATTACCTTGGCCTCTGGAGCCAAGGTGTCAAGCAAGCTGAGGATGAGTGTGCTGTTGCTTATCGTTCACACATAGAAGCTGTCTTTTGCTGCTCATTCACCATTTACTGATGAGTTACTAACATTTATAACTGCCAGAAGGGAGCCTTATTGTAAAGTGTAAAACATATGGCCATCTGTTGATGAATTACTAACATTTATAACTGGAGAAGGGAGCCTTATTGTAAAGCATGAAACATATCCCCATTTACTAATATGTTGCACACTTTACAATATGGTTCCCTTTGGGAAGTTATAAATGTTAGTAACTAATAAATAAATGGTCATAAAAGTGAGATGAATCTAACAGTTTAGCATGCTCCCTGATAAAGGGACAACATAAAGTAAGCAAAGCAACTAGCAAGATCTGAGATTTAACAGAATAGATCAATGAAAAGTGCAGCAGTGACTTGATCTTGCCAAATAGTGATGTATGAACACTGTGTTATACCTTGTTTTTAAGTGTTTATTAATTGTTTATAAAGTGTTTATAATCTAATTAATAACCTAACTGTAAGCCATTTATGAATCCTTTATAAGGGTCGTCTTATTGTAAAGTGGTACCTCAAACATAACATTAAGGTCATTTCCGATATTGTTAGACATCATGTAATTGAAATGTTTTATTACTGTTGACATAATGCTAAATAAGATAATGATATGGAAGTTGCCATTCTTTCAATTACAACGTTGTGGAAAGTTGTAAAAATGTGTGTGCTACTGAGTTGTAAAAATTTTTGTGCTATTTTTTATCTGTGTCCAAGTCTCAGTGTAAAGGAGTTTTTCTTTGCGACTGTAACCCTGGACCTACTCTCTGGGACTCGGGGTTGGGATCATGTGAAGCTGCTTTGTGATAATGTCCATTGTCCAATCTGTGCCATCTCAACACAACAGTGTGTGTTGTGTATGTGTGTGTGTGAGAGAGAGAGAGAGAGAGAGAGAGAGAGACAGGCAGATAAGAAGGAAATAAGACTTCATATTCAGGTCATGTTATTTCAGAAAAAGAGAACTGAAAACAGGGTGCCATGGTGGCACAGTGGGTAGCCTGGGTTTGATTCCTGGCTGGACACCCAGAGTCTCTTGTGTGTGAAGTTTGCATGTTCTCCCTGTGTGTGTGTGGGTTTCCTGCCACAGTCCAAAGATATGTAAGTCAGGTGAATTGGAGACACTAAATTGCCCCTAGATGTGAATATGTTTATCTTTCGCCCAATGAGCCCTGGAATAGGCTTCAGCACCCCTGCAAACCTAATTAGGGTAAGCGGCTTAGAAAAAGAATGACAGGTCGCCAGTCAGTTGCAGGGCAGACACACAGACACAGACAAACACACTCACACACACACACACACAGTCATACCTAAGGGCAATTTAGTGTCTCCAATTTGCCTTACCTGCAAGTCTTTGGATTGTGGGAGGAAACCCACGCAGACACGGGGAGAATAAACTCCACACAGACCCGTATCCTTCTTGCTGTGAGGTGACAGCGCTACCCACTGTGCCAACGTGCCACCTGAAATCAAAACTTTAGAAATTAATTTCAGGTGTAACACTTCTTTTTTTTTTTCTTTTTTAGACATTTTTATTTCCTTTCAAAGGATTGTTTTCAAAGGAGAGTGAATACAAACTGCATTTTGCTTAACCGGTACAGACTCTGTTAACTCCGTGGGCAGTGGTACATACACACATTGAATCACACATAAATGGACAGGATGATGTAGTGGATCCATGGTTTGGGATTAAGGCTTGTATGGCTCAGGATTTCGAAAGGGTTTAATGGGGGCAGGTTGGTCCAGCAGGATTCCATCCAGCTTCCATTCTGCTGGCCTGGGCAAAATTACATTGTATGTGTGCAGATGAAGGTATTGGTCCTTCCCAGCATGAACCTGAGAGAATGAATACACAGAATAATAGATTTAAGAAAGGAATAGATTCAACATCATCTGTTTGAAATCTCATATAATCAATGCATACGCTGATGTAGTAGTTGGTGGCTCCAATCATGTGGGGGTCACAGTAAACCAGGGCGGTGAAATCTTCAAACTTTCTGTTCGCTCTCTTTTCCACTTCTGGCTTTAGCTGTTCCAGAAAACACAAACAGACACAAACATATTCAAAGCTCATATAATTTATTTTACTTCAGACATACTTTAAAAAAAGAATAATTTGTTGCATTTTGTAACTTATTTATTCCCAAATTTTGAATGTCTCTTTCTCCAAACCTCATAATTCCCTGTCATGGCATGACCTGTGCAAATCTGGGTGGGTGATGACTTGTGCATGTATCCTCTGACACACATACCATCAAACACACTTTCTCTTCACCTAACAGTTTACAGACATCTTCATGGGAACATAGTGAGGGTGGACTCCCATATTATTTCTTGTTTATTTGTCCGAATATTTGCAGGCGCCTTAGAAATGCTAGGATACAAAGAGCACCTTGTCTGGCAGACCCCCACCCTCACCCTCACCCTCACCCCACCCCCCCAGAATACAGTCATGTTCTTTACAACACATGTAATGCTGAGATGACATCCTTAGCACTGGAGCTGGCCATACACTATTTTAAAAACAGTTCTGTAAAACCACGTACACAAGGCACTTTGAAATTAAAGTGGTATCTTAAATCTATGGCTTTTGTTTCTCTCTCTTATTTTCCATTTAATTTTCCAGGGATTCTCGTCACACTTACCTGATTGCATATTGCCTGTACCTCTGGGGTTGCAGGATATATGGTGCAGCTGTCAAATGGTATCTCCTTCTCCTCAGACATAATGGTACAGTGACAATGGTGACAAACAGAAATCAGAGATTTTAGAAGCGTCACTGAAGTCTACAACTTCAACTGTTCAGTTTTACGCTGCACCCTCTTATTTAAACTCTCGCAATTATATGACCTCCATTGTCTTTTTGCCAAAATATGAATCATTTTCTCAGGAACTGTCGCCTTATCAGAGACCATTTTACATTAATGCCAAAAAGGCACCAGCTGATTTCTGAGAAATTTCACCACACCACTGCATAGTGAATAGAGTTCCAGAGATTAATAATTGAACATTTACAAATCATTAATAAGGCCTCTAAGCATCAGAATTCTTACCTTATTGTACTGAGTAACACCATTAGGGATGAGTGCTGGGAAGCAGCTGAATGTTTTATACGTGGTCTAAGACCTGTACGTGTGGCTGTGTTATTGTTAGTGTTGTTCTTGTCAGGTAAACTTTATTGTCTGTTCTGTAAAATAGGTCCGTGTGTGAATTTCCTTAGAATAAAACCATTGGGCGTCTGTTATCACACTTATTATGATCCTGGCAGGTGTCACAGGTTGAAAGTCATCTGATCAGTTTAAACATTGGCTCAGTAATCTACTTGCATAATCATGTTTATCTCTGACATCACTGGTTCAAACTATCACAGACATTGACGGCACAGTTCTGTACACCCACCATTGAGTCCATCCTCATGTCGTCTGTAACTGCCTGGTTTGGTTCAGCCTCCACATAAGACTAGAGCCCGACCGATCTCACCGTTCTGATATTATTGGCCGACACAAGCTGCAGATACATCGGTATGGGCTTTTATAATGGCCGATAAATGATCATTAAAAAGAAACGGAGAGACGGAAGATGGATCCTTCAACCATGTTAAGACATTCATGTAAGCCATGTGTGGTTTGTTGCAGTAACAGGAAAGCCGGTACAGTCAATAAAACATCAAAATGACCTTTAACGTTATGGTAGTTGAGTGGTGTAGGTTAAGCTGTTGACAAACTTGATTGTGGGTTTATTTATGAAACAGTGTGGCAGTTATAGTGAGTAAACAAACAACAGTCCCATCAGTTCTCTTTCATCACTTCTAAAAATTCTCCAGCAACATCACTTACAGCAGTTTATAATGCTCTCCATTGCTAAATTAGGTTATCTACAAAGCTAGGTAACGCCATGTTTATCAGTGGGAGACTGCTAACGTTAATGAGTGGTTAAAATATAGCGTTTAACATATTCTGCCTAAATGAAGCGATGGTAAAAATATCTGCCTAAATGAAGAAATGGTAAATATATCTGCCTAAATGAAGCAATGCTAAATATATCTGCCTAAATGAAGCAATGGTAAATATATCTGCGACTCGCACATCTGTGGTGTGAAATCCCAACGTTACAGTCGGTGAAATTATTGAACCGGAGGGGACACGTAAACAAACGTGAGCTGAACAAGCATCTAACATGGCTTGGAAGCTGAGCAAAGCTACCCATCTTGTCTTTCAAACGTGTGGTGTGAAATCCCAACGTCTTCGTTGCAGTCAGTCATGTAGTATTAGATGCATTCAACAGCAGCGTTTACTCTAGGTCACTGTGTCAGTTTACTGGGTTATTTGTCAAAACTTTAATATATTTTGTTGTACTTTTGTTCAAAGTACTATTTATGACAATAAAACAAGTTTATTTTTTTAAACCGCATTGTGTCTCATTATTTTGGTGAGGACTCCTAAATAACTACACATATTTAAGAGTCCTCACCAAAATAATGAGACACAAACCTAAATAGCAAATGTTGGGGTAAATCTTTGTTCATGTTATGTGTTTCTAAAAAAAATATCGGCTGATATGTCATTATCGGATTTTTAAATCCGCAAATTGTCAGGATTGGGGAGTTTGGCCGCCCTGCTGGTCACTCTGTGTATTGTTATGCCTTGTGCTTTTGTTTGTTTTGGTTTTGCCATGTGCTTCTGTTTGTCCCTGTGTACTCCTGTCCCCGCCTCCCACCTGATCCCTATGATTACCTGGTTTGTTTCCACCAATGGTCTGTCTTTTCTGTCAACTGTTCTGTGTATTTAAGTCCTGTGTTTGTACCTGTTCATTGTCAGATTGTGACCTTTAGTTCCTTCTGCCAGTCTGTGTGCGTTGTTTTTCAGTGAATTATAAGTTTGACCGTGTTGCCTGGACCTGTTTTTGCCTAACGTTTTTGGATTTGGTTGCCCTGTGGATCTCTGGCTTTGACCTTGTTTGTACCCTGTTTCTGACCACTCTTTTGCCTTACGATTTGGATTTGTTTGCCCTTTGGATTTTTCGATTAAGACTTTGGACTGGACACTGTTTTGAGATTGCCACCTGATTTCTGAATAAAGAAATTTTAACCTAATTCTACCGTGGGTCTGCGATTGTGTAAGGTTTTGCCAGACCAAGACCCAAATATCTCAGAAGCTTATTCCTTAGCATACTGACACTGCTCTTCCTCACTCATCATCCTTTAACTTATGAGCTGTTACTTGGCTGATGTTGTTCCTCAGTCTTGCAGTCCTCTCCAGGGCCTTTGCTTCCATGGCAGTGTTGGGTGTGACCCTCTGGAGCTTTGGCTGTGGAGCAGATCTGTGGTCTGACCATGATGGGAAAATGTTACGTTTCTGCAGTTGCTGGTGAAAACTGGGTAAAGTGTCCTCGACCACATGTATATTCTGCTTGTTTTAATGTACAAGGAATATTTATCTTAAAATACTATTTAAATACTAAACCTCCCAAAAAGCAAGCCCATTTATTAACGTTTACAGGGCACAAAAAAAAACAGACCATTGCGGTGCTAAGTAAACATTATTTTATTGATTAATACAAAAAAGTCTACAACCAGGACAGAAGTGTCCAACCAGGACAGGAATGCTCATCTTCACGTATGAACTCAAAAAAAGGCTCGGTCGTAAAATGTCAGTGAAGTCTGTAACTTTTCTGCACGATGTGTTTTAATGGCAGACTGGGTAAGCAGTTAAGCAGGTTCCATTATAGACCCATTTGGCAGTGAGTGTGAGTGAGTTTGTAAAATTGGACGTGAGCCATATCAGACAGTCAGTCAATGTTTCTGTGGAGCAGCCACAGCCAACTGTATAATCTAATACCATTCCACAGTATGTGTCAGTTAATGGATCGAATATGCACATAGGCCTATTACACCATGCTGTGTGTTTTTAGTTCATGCGTTTTCACAGGGCATCAACATAAACAAAGGCCCCTTCGTATACCAGGCGGCAAAATCATTTCTGTTACATCAGTGTATTGTTACATCAGCTGTCAACATAGTGCATTGTTTTGCTGGGCATACACATTACTTGGGTTTTTACTCGCTGTTTATTTTATACAATCTTCAGTTTTCCCAACACATGAAACTGAGGTTAAAAAACAAATTCAGTCCTTTAAAAACAGTTTCTATGACTGTATTACGAAAGTGAATTATTTGTCACCTTTAGGGATCTTCCCTAAGTAGAACAGAGAGAACTTCCTCATTATGAGATATAACACGTTCTTTTACCTGTGATGTATGTGTCTGTGTATAACTAATGATTTGAAATATCACATTGACTTTAGCTGATTGCTGGAGTCAAGAATTTTCTTTATGATTAAAAATATATATATAAAAAAAAATAAACTACCAGCTTGCAGTTTTGCTTGGTCTTCCAGATGTTTAAGATGTATTCCAGATGTCATAAACACAATGAAACAAAACCTTTTTCAAATCCAGAATTCAAGCTTGTCCCTTTACTCACTCTCCTTCTAGAGGTATGTCCTTTAGGCTCGGGAAACAGACGCCAGGGGGATACCCTCAGGCACATCGAGAAAGTGTGAGCGCGGTCGTCTTCGGCTGAAATCTCTCAGAAACCCCCTCCACGACCGCCCTGTGCGACCAAAGGAAAAGACCAGCACTGTGAACATTCCAGCACTGTGTTTCACACGTGTGATGTGGTCACTGTGTATTCTGTAACACTGACTTACATCTGATTACAAGGCAGTTCTGAGCATTTACACCTGAACAGTCACATTAACTTCAGAAGATATACTTACACTGGTAAAATCAGTCACAAGGCCAGTGATTGGTCTTTGGTATCTAAAAGGGTCCAATCACTGACAAATATTTACGCTTTGACTTAAGTTTAAAAAAATAAATAAAACTGCATCTTCACACACCAGAGGGTTTAGAAAAGCAGGTCCTAAACACTTATCTCGTGGTATCTGGCTCTGCCTACTGTGCTGAATAAATGTTCTCCCTGTGTCATGTAGTAGAACCTGCAGCCCTGATTCACCACTGTAGTCCTCACGTCTTCTGGAGCCCTACATACAAAGCCCACCTGCAACAAGAATTCACACCTCTTCACAGAAAAAAAAAAAAGTTTTAGACAAACCTCTGTCACGAACTGGATCAGGAGACAGCACGGTTACAGAGGACCCGGGGTCTTCGTGAATACACAGGTTGGTATTCCATTTCTTCCAGTTGACTTCCTCCACTCTGAAAGAGAAACACAAGAGGACAAAGGATGGAGTCACTTGAAGACACTGTGGAGGACTGTGATTTTGTCTGTATGCTGCTGTTATTTGTTATCTATGAGAGAGGATAACAGCCTCTGCTGGAACGTTAAACTATATTAGTCATTCAGCAGATGAGGAGATTTGACACAGAGTTGTCTTTGGGCCTATTTTAAAAAATTCTTGAAATACTGTATAATTTTAAATTAAAATTAATTTGAGATTCCAAGTCTTAATTGGAGCAACTGCCACTCAGAATTCCTGTCCACATGTAGAGCAGTGTTCAAGAAGAAGAAGCAAAGAGATTTGTATTTGGAACAGGATTGTAAGGTCATTTATGCAAGGGTCACGGTAACATCTCAGAGGTCAAAGGTCACCTCAGGCACCGGCGGCGGTCCTCTCCGTTTCCACAGCCTAGGTTTTCGTCCACCCCAGAGCGAAGCTTTGACCTACAACACTGGGGCAGATAATGCTCCATATCCAGGATGGTAATGGCAAGCTGGAGAGACACACACACACACACACTCTTAGCAGGAGTTGAATAGTTAAGTAGGAGCAGGGTTCAGAGAAAAAGAATGTCTGTACAATGTTCTAGAGTGAATATGTGGTTTAAACCTCTGTCTCTGAGAAGACAGAAACACTGAAATGTTTGGGAGGAACTATGACACGTGATAATAGACTCCTGCTCCAACCAGCGGAATATGAGCAGCGCATTTTTACTGTCAACATACGCACAAACACATTAAACCAGCACTAACACACCCGGCTCAGTCACTGGCCAGAGTGAAAACGGGCTGAGTCTAAGTAAGCTCAGGACTACGCTTAAGTAAGTATGGCATGCAATACCTCAAGTAAAAATTTCAGTTTTAACTGTCACTGCTTAATGTGCATTTAGCATTCTTCATTTACATGGTACGGTATATATACACACACACACACACACAGTACAACACCTGTAGTTTCCAGATGTTGGTGCTCTCATCGGAGAGTCGGTCCACGGTTTTGTTCATCAGAGCGATGAGCATGTTGAGCAGTAGGATGTAGGTGAGGACGATGTAGAGGATGAGTAAGACGTAGAAAACCTCAACGTACTTGTAATCCTCGGTGAACTCCAGGTCGCCCATGCCGATGGTAAATTTAAAAAGCTCCAGGGTGGTGAAGTAAATGCTTTTAAAGCTGGGCTTCTTACAGTCCGCCTTCTCAGATTCAGTCACGCTCTCAAAGAGGGCTCGAGACTTCGACGTGGAGTTCGAGGCTTTCGTTGCGTTCACTTGTTTTATAGGATCGTCCAGAAGTGTGACCACAGCTGTGAGGCGAGAGACAGCGATGCGGTGTTAGCCTAAGTCACGGTGTGTTAAAGAAACCCACGCAGCTGAACATCATGGTATGCTAACAAAAAACCATCCCCAAAAAAAGGCTGTCTCACGTTTTTTGTTCTACACAAAAGATCTACACAAACAATTTGTTCACATAGAAAACCAGACTTTGATGCATTCCTCTCTTCTTTTTTCTCTCTTTTTTTTGTTTGTTTGTTTGTTTGTTTTGGGGGACATTTGCGATATTGGGCTAAGCTGTTTGTTTAGAGAGTTTAACTGGACATAAATTACGAGGATGAAAAGATAACAAGCTGTTTTTCCTCACTGAGCATTTCAGCACTTTAGTGCACAACGTTTTTTTTTTTTTGTTTTGTTTTGTTTTGCCAAAAAGAGGAAGTGTCATTCTGTTATATGTCATTTTCTTTGTTATAATATATGCTTTTGGTACTATTGAGTGATTACCTGCAGAAAACCCAATGAGGAAAACCACATAGACCAAAAGGAAGCGCAGGATGTCACCCAGAATCATCTGTAAGAGAGAGAGAGAGAGAGAGAGAACGACTTCAGTTTTTTTCAGTACTCATCAATGAGAGCAGTTCTTTCAAGGGTCAAACTGAAATGGGCCAATGGGACATGACAGACGTGTCACTAATCAAATACACACTGTGGTACATTTTCTATATTCACCATGGAATCACAAGAGTAGTGATCTAATATAGAACCACTTGTCAGATTTGCACTGGATATGTGAAATAAACTGGTCATGAAATGATTGCAAATAATAATAATAATAATAATAATAATAATAATAAAACAGTCTGAAACAAAAAGTCTACATGCTAAAAAAGTCTGCTCTGTTTTTCAGGGAATCTTTGCCAATGCTGCCCCCTGCTGGTCAAAATACACCACCAAACAACATTCCTGGAACTTCTTTTCTTTCCCTGAGGATTACCAGTTAATTTACAAGCTCAGGCAGTCTCTGTTTGAGAGAAAATTACAGATTGAAAAGACAGAAGAGTGGGATGGATTGGTAGTGGAATCCCTCTGAGGCACAGGTTTACTATTATTTTATTTTGCTTTATCGTATGCTTCACTTAAAAAAAAAAAGCTGTGATCATGGGTATCCGATTCATTTCACTGTCTGTGATAGTTGGGTTTCAAAACATTTCATTAACACTCATACAGGAGGAAACCATGGAGGGAAATTAGATCTGAACAAATCAAATCTCATATCTATTTACACCCACACTTTCCAGCCAAGGTTGCTAAGTGTTAGCATCTTGAAACCCTGCGTTTGCAACTAGTGGGAACCATAAAACAGTCACACATACACTTGCTTTGCAATGGTGATATGTTAAAAACAACAACAACAGAAAAAAAAACCCCAACTGAACCATTTCTTAAATGAATGATACCGGTTAAATATGAGTCTGTTTGGAGACAGTTGAAGCGTATTGGATACCAGTTACCTTCTGAATCATGACGCTGTAAATCCCCATGTGTTTGAATCCTCTGGAATAGTAGAGGAGGTTGACCCAGCTGAGGGCCACACACAGCACCATGGAGCCCAGATACTCGTCCCTCCCACAGATGTACAGCACAGCACAGACCAGAAACAGCATGGCCTGCAGCAAACTGGAGCAGGGAAAGGGGGCATGGGTCAGTGGTCTCAATCCTGACAGTCTGCAGATCATTCCAAGGTTTACGTGATGATGATGATGATGATGATGATGATGATGACGATGGCGTTTTGAATTGAAACGCCTGTCGAGTCTTGCTTTTGTCTTCATAAGCTTTTTGTGATCACGGAATGCGTCCCTTACCTCATTATGACAACCAATCACTCATCTTTGAGCGCGCACACTCAGGAACCTGGAACTACGATCGTTTTACCCATTGGGTGTTATAGCATTTTCATAAGTCAGTACAGATATAAGCGTGTACTAAATAAACACACGTATGAAACTGTATAGTCTTAAATATGGCCAGTGTGCTATCCTCTTGGTATGAAGAAGGCCTTGAATGCCGTGGAATACTGTCACAATCTGCTCCTCAGACACTTTTGATTACCTCAGAAACATTTAATCACTTAAATCATTAGCTGCACCTGTTTTTTTATTGTGTGTTTATTCCACATTATGTGCACCTACTCTGACCCCCTCCAGATTTGGGAGCAGTCCCATTTTGGTATAGTCCAGTGGAAGGAAATTTAAAAAAAAAAAAAAAACCAACCCTGCTCAAAGCTGGACAGTCAGTTGCTTTTGGTTTCCGGTGATAAAATAAGACATGGATCCTCAAGGCTTCTTTCTGCCTTTGTCTTGGATCTTAACTCAGGCCTGTGAGTAACTAAGCAGCTCTGTTCACATTCTCGTGAGAAAAAAACAACAAAAAAACGGCCACAAACGTGGAGCAGAAAAGAATAATGGAAACTGATTCATATTAACACAGATGTTCTGTGGAGTTTAACAGTCTTGTTTACGCCAACTGTTCCAAACTCAAATCATTCAGTGCACTACGTACTGTACATTAATTTATCAAACGACATATTACATATACACAGAACACAAAGTTTGTGAATAAAACAATAGAAAAATGACTCACAATAACATCTCGGTGTAGCCATCAATGATGAGGGTGTCAAGCTTTGGGGGTTTTCTCCACATATCCAGCACCTGTGAATGGAGAGTACATCCATATTAAATATCCACTGCAGATTTACTGAAGGTCAGAGCCTGAACAGGAGAACAAGCATACACACCCCTTTAATGAGGAAATAGACAGCTCCTACTGCTGAGAAAACCTGACCAGCAAAAAGCAGGCGTCCCTTAGGATCTTTCAGCAGTGCATAGGTCATCTGGAATGCAACGTAAAGGCAAAGGGATCAGTCTAGACAATTAAAACAAACGTTAACGACACATTGCTAGCATGTCATAAAGTTCATCTTTATTCCCGCATCTGTGTTTTAATCAGGCTAAATTAGCTGAAATTACAGCCCTCACTCTTGGTGAATTAACAATAATTATGAGAGATACGGTGCGTGTTTAGCTAAAACTAATTTTCAAATCAACAAAGAAAGCCGCGTGGAGGGGTGTCAAGGACTGTTCAATTGTTACGGCGACAGAGCGTGGGTAAAACCCAAACAGAGCGGCACTGCATTGTCACTGGTTAGTTCACTGGGCGAGCAGAGATCGTGTGAGGGCCTTACCTCACCCTCATTGTGCCAGTACGCCGTCGTCGTGAAAATGGCGAGGTACACGACGTAACAAACGAAAGAGACTAAAAATATGTAGCGAGCAAATCTGTTCCACTTGTCCTCCAGCAGTCTATTTAGAGGCTCGACTTGCAGCATCTCGAGACGATTCTGAAACGAGAGAATGGATGCTTGGGGAATTATTCATGTATTTTGTTATTAGAGAGAGCATTCATAATAGCTTGTAATTTGTGCTAGACCAAGTGCAACCCATATAAAAGTAATTGATGTTTAAGTATGTTCACGGCAAAAGGCCACGCTGAACGAGCTATTGTCATATCTGCTTTGAGAAGCATTAATATCTATTCATAAATTGCTGACGCCAGTTCAAATCGGGTATTTGAGAATTAAACATCCGTCCAAATGCTCAGATTGGTGTTCTTCACCTACTGTTATGCATAGTGAAACGTCATTATACACTTGTCTTTCCATTATCACAGGCTAAAAACCACCACCATTTTCCTGTGGGACAGTGAGGGTGTGGATAAGTGGTTAAGCGAGTTTAGTGAGAATCAGACGTTGCCCGCGAGGACAGTATTGGGCACAACGGTTAGAGGCGATTGTTGCTATTGTGCGACAATACGCTTTTTAATGAGAATTAAAAAGCATATTGTCCCTTAAAATGTTTGGCCATGTGCTGTTGACCTCTATAGAGTCTTTGAAAAGCAAGATCTGGAGCAGGAACTTTGTGCTCCTTCCATTCACAGAAGACAACGGGAATCATTAGCCTGATTTTGAAAAGACTTTCTGTTTTGTTTAATCCGCTGCACGTGCGGGTAGGTAACGAATTCTGACTGATTCTGATTTTCCATAATGTCTGCTTATTCGTTCTTACAGGTATCCTCGAACCGTAAACGATGATCTCCAACACAGAGTTCTCCTCGTAGGTGTCGAGCGAGGCCAGGTCGTAGAGTGAGGAGTAGACGGGACCGTAAACCCACTCGGTGAACTTTCGAGACAGGTGTCTGCACTTCTCAGATTGAAATTCACGCCGCAGCATATGCTCAAACAGCTTGGGAATAAAAGAGAAAGAAAAACGGTATAAGAATACGACTAAATACATGAGTTTGAATTCTTTTTTTTTTCTTTTTTTTCCTTTGAGCATTTCGTCTCAGACATCTTTTCTTAGTTCATGTGTTTCTTCACATGGATATGATTCATGTGGTGAAATGGGGAACAACCCAAAAATAAAACCCCACTGCCTTGCAGACTGTTATGCTGCATAAGCATAACATGAATTTTGCAAAAAAAAAAACCCAAAAAAACTCTCCGTTGAAGTGACTGAAAACATTTTGACGTTTTGTGCCAGGAGACTGTCCAAATTCACCAGATTTACCAAATCCAAAAGCCTTACCCCAACCTTTCCTGTTTTGGCTGATAGCTTGATTGGCGTGAGTCCCTGCTTGTTCTCGATGTCTTCCAGTCTGATCTTTGGGTGAAGTTCAGCAGTTTTGATGAGGATGTGATCATACATCCTGACAACAAACTCAGTGCTCTCCGGACTGTTATCAGCCACCACCACCAGAGCATGAAGCACTGTGTTACCTAGGACCACAGTAACCAAGGAGACAACATTCTAAGATTCTACAGGTACACAAAGCCCTTCACTGGGAGCCAAAGCATGAGGGGACTCTATTGAAACCAAACATTCTATTGATTCTTGAATCTTTCTCTGTGAAATCACTTTCATCTCCTTCATTTTGTTCTCCAGCCATGATACCTTGAGAATCCTGCTCTCTGACATCTGCGCATTGATGGTCATTCTGCATTAGAAAGTCTACAACCTTCTCCTGATTGGTGCAGGCAGCTAGAGATAGAGGAAGTTCTCCTGCAAAACAACAGCATAGAGTGAATCTTAAGAGATGTTGATATCACAGGAAACAATTCAAAACAATGAAGTGTTGATTGTCAGTCTTATTAAGGACACTGTCTAACAACGTATTGAGTTTCCTCAACATGAACAAGTTTAATTCGTGAAGTTACAGCATATTGTTAATGCTAAAATTTGAATGACAGGGAACAAGAACACTGAGAAGCCACCCTTCCTTTCACAGGAACAATAAACAGAAGAGTTTGATTGTTCCTGATCCACATCATTTCATTTTAAAATTACAGATCATAATTGAAGAAGCTTGCAGGGTGGAGGACAGAAAGCTCTTTATCTGCATTTCCTGTGTGGAAGCAACTCACCAAAGTAGAAGCACGCCCCTTTGTTAGGCTGGAAGAACTTGCCACAAGCCTTGATGTGAACATCAGCACCCTTCTCTACTAAGAGCTGCACATAGTGAAAATTCCTTCTCTCAATGGCAACATGAAGTGCTGACTGACCTAAGAACAGTGAAGCAACAGTCTGACTTGTATCAAAATGCTTCTTTTAAGTGTTAACAGGAGTTTTACAGATGATGTAAGAACGGGAGAAACAACATTAATAACACCTGGTAGAGTGGAAGCAGTGGTAGTGAACCGTGAAACGTCCACTATATTTGGTCATTAACACCAGCAAATAATTATAAACACATTTTAAAGTATTTAAAGACATTTATCGGGCAGATGAACTGACCTGCATATAAATGAGATTTGTGGGTGGCATTGATAAATGCTGCCAGGTCCCCTGTCTTCTCTGAGACATTTATTAAGTATTCCACTGTCTCGTTTCTCCCATCCTTCAGGTTTAACAAAGCTTTCAGTAAAGCCGTTTTTCCATTGTGTATATCTGTGAAGAGAGAGAGAGAGAGAGAGACAATAAAACCATGACTGTGTCCATATGCATCGGTCATGTTACCCGCAGTGCCAGAAGGATGTGTTCTTTGAAACGGTCGTTATTTTGGTAAAGCGGGTGCAAACGGCCTCGGTCAACAACTGTTAAGATTTTTTTTTTTCCCCCAACAAGTTTGAGTTTAAATTAGGGAATATTCCATATTTAAAAACAATATTATGAAGCCAATGATGAATGTTATGTTATATATTAGTACAATTATATATGGACAGTAAACACACAAGCATACTGAAATTTACAATTCATAAACATACATTTTGAATCCATACTTTTACATACAAAAAATGGCGACCGTATGTAAACTGTGACTACACAGAAATCACAAATGTCCTAACAGCGAATGAAAATATCTTTACAGTTCTTACAAAAGGCTGAGACATAAGTATTTCCTTACACAGAGAGTGACTCAGGCGTTTCCCAGTGCTTTTCAGATGGGCCTCCAGTCCGATCAGCTCTGTAATGTCCCTCTTCACTACGGCCTTAAAAATTCTATCAGCATCAAACCTCTCTCTGGCCCTCTGCTCGGGACTCTCCTTTACCCCTCTGACTCCCCTGCATTACAGACAAACATGAATGAAAGAGCATGATCACCTGTCAGGTTATTCTGTCTCTTCAGTGCTTACAAATACACTCAAAACTACTGGCCCCATGAAGCTACAAGTTCTTGAGGAAACAGTTTCTGTCCAAAAAAAAAAAAAAAGTGAAACTTTAAATGGACAGAAATGGATGGAATAAGACCATCGAAATGATCCCCTCATTTGAAAAAGTCTCTTTGACAATCATTTCGGTTGCTTTTAAAAGAAAGTAATTCCAACTGAGAGTCAGTATGCTTTCATCTGTACTGCTCTCTCTGTTTTCACGCAATTACAGAAAGGGTCCACGCTCATTCACTAAAAAATTTTCAAAGATTTGCTGTTCAAACATAAATGTATTCCTTTAGTAAGCACACAATGATTCATCTCAAATAAACAGGACCAATCAGAGCGCAGAAGACAATGAACAGCACCTCAGTGCATGCGCTGCATTGAATGTCCACTGTACAGGTGACTTACTTGTCAAAATTTGCATTGAATCGAATTTTGGGGGTTGCGTCTACACATTCAGCCAGGTAGTTGGAGTCCATGGGCTGGTTGTCCTTGTCCTTGTCCTTCTTCTTGTTCTTGCTCTTTGATTTTTCATCCTCTGTCCTGTCATCCACCTCCAGGACGAAGTCTTTTCCCCCGGAGCTGTGCCTAGGTTGACTCATGGTGTTTGGTTTTTGCGTTCAGACGGCTCCAGGCTGAGGAACAAATGATTGTGTCATTGACTGACTCCCGTGCTTATGGATTCGGTTCTTTCTTGTGCCCTTTGTTAGACAGTTCTGCAAAAACATTTCATGGCGTTTTTGTTTTTTTGTTTTGTTTTTGGTTTTTTTCCTTCCCTGTGTCAGATCACGTGTTGTGGTTTGGATTAACCAGCCCACTGTCTGAACTCAAGTAGAACAAGAATATCAAAAAAAAAGGACCATGGTTATGAATCTTTCATTTAGATAATCACAAGAAAACAAGCTTTGTAACCAAATTATAATAATTAAAATATTTGCACGACACAAAGTTTCTCAAAACCTGTCTTTAACACTTAGGCCTCTCTCTCATGGATCTGTTAACAGTCTAGTAAAATACAGCAATATTTTTTGATAAAACTGAGGTTCTGCAGTCTTAGAAATCAGTTTTTAAATTTCAGTTGTATCATTTGGGGCAGATTTTGTTCCCGAACCAATTTCCCAAAGATTTCACTTGTCTACTTCAAATGACATTTATGTGACACTTGTTATGGAATGTGCAGAGTGACATGTAATATTTTAATCGATAACATTTTCCGAAACGACATATAATCTCCTGTACTCTGACCCACTCTTGCTCTCATACTGCTCTGAGAATGCTGGTCTGAAGAATGCCATGAGTTCTGTCTTGTGATGCTTCAGTGGAAAACATAGACAAGGCTAGTATTTATTAAAAATTGCCCTAAAAACCAAAAACCAGTTCAGTGCTTTGTTTAGCGGATGAAACCTCACATTTTGCCCCTGGTATCAAGAGGGAGTGGACTGGAATAGCAGATAATGTGATATAGAGTGCAGATATAGGCTCTTGTGTAGTCAAATGCTTTTGCCCCTTAATTGAACAGATCAGATCATGATACTGATCGGTGGGATTACATTCTACTAAGAAAATCACTTGTACATTAGAGGGAAAGCCCCCCCCCCCCCTTCCCCAGAGCGCTCTCTGTCTTTCTCTCTGTCTCTGTCTCTCTCTCTCTCTGTCTCTCTCTACACAAAAAGGGGAAGGGGAGAAATGTGATTCATTTGGAAACTGTGAGAGGGGAAGACGTGGTGATGCCCTAACAGAGAAGTTTCGTAAAGGATTTCACCCTCGTCACAAACATCTTCTTACTTCTTTGCTAAGACAAATAATGACTCATTTAACACAAGGTTCTCCTTAAAACAGACAATGTCTCGTGCAGGTCTGACTCTGTTACTCACCTCCCTGGTGGCGGTTTGTTTTCTATACAACCTGCTTGAGCATAAATACGTCTTTAAAAAAATCACATTTTAAACAGCACGTCTTACACTAGTCATTCAATGATACATCAGTGGTGTCTGGAACCAATCACATAACTACTGTTTTTGCTGCTTCTCACGCATCTGTTACTTGCCATTAATATTGAAGTGTTCATTATTTGCAAACCTTTGATGGTAAAATTATGGGCATTGTCACAGTTAGGCAGAGACAAAAGGAAATTAAAAAAAAAAAAAAAAACACCGCAAAATGCGGCAGCTTTTGGAATACTTACTGTGGTTCTTACTACATGATGCAGAATGAGATATGAGCTCACATATTTCTGGACTAAATGAATTATTAAGGTCTTTTTCAGTCACTCGATATCCTACAGGGATTGGTAATATTTGTCTGAACATGAGCTGAGCTCCAGCTGGACATTATTACTCATCTCTCCCTGTCTCTTTTTTTTTCTTCTCATTCTTCTCTTCCCTGCTTCCACTAGCAAAAATATATAGTTTAAAAATAAACAAAGAAACAAACAAACAACCAAACAAAAAAGACCACGTCGGGATCAAACTGCCTTCTCCAATATATAAGGTTTGAAAAAAATACAGAAATAACTGACCACAGTGTCAGTCTTTCAAAGCTTTTCATGTCACAGGGTATTGGGGTTCTAATAAACACTCATGGCACTATCTCTAGTGTGGAGACTGAAACCAAGAACAGGAACGTCACTGGGTTAACTGCATTAGCCTGCTTCTGTTTCTTCTCTAGATTCTTAGCCACATATGAACACTGAACAGTGATTGAGTCTGTCACATCCTGGACAGAGCATAGAGCACAATTTCAATGGACGTTCACTGCTTAACTATCTATATAATTGTGCAGTGCTTGTGAAATGAACAGCAAATAAAGTTTTTGTGTCAATTAAGAAAAGCATGCAAACCTTAAAAAGGAGATAACGGCATCATGTAAGGGGTTGTCATTAGCAGCATGGCAGAGCAAATACCACAAAATGCAAACAAAACAACCCCACCATACCCCCCCCACCCACCCACACCCCTCCCCCTCACACACACACACACACACAAACACACACACACACACACCCTTCCATATAAGTAATGTTTTTGTAGCAGAATTTCAGAATTTCCACAAATACAAGCACAGGTTTTGTTTTCACAGGTTACATACATTGTTATACAATGTATTGTATTACAAATACAAACACTTGTATTCATAGGTCACATACACTGTGATACAGACACTTGCCATATGATCACAAATAAATCTCCAGTATATATCTATACAAATGTGCACATGGTGCGAATACAGATGCATAAAAATATCAGCGCCACGCACACGCCTGTACTTACTTACACAGTGATGGGCTTATCATCCAGCCTGAGTTTGGTGTTGTTTCCTGTGTGCAGTGGTAATATTAACAGCCCTCCTCTGGCCCTCTTTGCATAGTTGGCTCCCACTGATGAAGTAAACAACAAGAATAGCAAGTGCATTACAGGATGCTTGGCGTAAACTGATAGAAGGGCAGTGTGTGTGTGAGTGAGTGAGAGAAAGAGAGAGAGAGAGAGAGAGAGAGAGAGACTAAAAGGATTATTGATTTTCCTTTCTGCTGACCAGTTCATACAGTGAGTATTCTTATGGGCTCTTCTGTGTCAGTTACATTAACGGTGCACAGACTTTGGGAAGTGGTCAGTGATAAGATGATTCCAGAATGCCTAACTGAATCATCCCTGCAGATTTGAACTTTGACTTCACTGACCTTTACATTTAAGAAAAGTATAACATTTATGAAATCTTATTACGTGCAGTCACGCATATCATAACTATTCTGATCACATCAGTCCAGCAAGAGAGTTAGCACCCACTCACAGTGGAAACATTTTTGGAGAGAAGTAGTGATTACTTATGTAACAGATTTCAAAAATGATACATTTTCTTTCAGTCAAGTACAAACTGTTATCATGAGAGGACGTTTGGTAAGTGATACCTACCTTGATTTCTTGGAAAAAGATATTCACTGATTTCTTGAGACAGATATTCACTGAAGCCGGAAGATTTCTTGTATGTGCTAAAACTGTTAAAAAAGCCTCCTCTGTTCCATCTGCATCTACACAGAACTTCCTCAATTCAGTCTGTGCAGGGTAAGCGAATGGTGGTTTGACTGATATGCTTGCATGTGTGTGTGCGCACACACACACACACACACACACACACACACACAAAGACACACCCTTTCATATGGTTTTGCAGATGGCATGTGTTAGCTATACGCTCATGTCTTTTGAGGGGATGTGGTTAGACTCTCAACTACACATAAAGCATCAGAAAAAAGATATGCGTTCAACAGCTTTAGACAACTCACATACACACTCTCACGCCACACTTACATCAGTTTCAGCCGTAGTCTTCACCCCCCTCGACTGATTAATCAACATGAATTAGTGGCACGATTTCTTAATGTCTGACTACCTACTTTATATAGCAAGCCATGTCCACTTTTGAATGGAGAGATCCTTTTTAGTGAAAGGTGTGTTGTACCAAATAAAAGGGTTAGTGCGTATATATGAAACTGATCATACCTTTGTGAAACTGGCATGAGACAAAGAACGAAACCATAGCGGAAAATGTGACATGAAGACAGAAAAAAAAAGCTGTTTGCGATAGTTATCAGTTTCTGCCAAAAGAACAACCCAGCAGAACAAAAACAACCAATCAGGACATTATCTGTTCATTGTATCAGAATAGCTGCACATTCCATGTAAACTACAGTTGATTTTAATAAACGATTTATTTTTGTTTCATCTTTTTTACAATCAGTGTAAAACTGTCAATGATTTCAGTAATTGTTTTGTTTTTTTGTTTTATCTTTTGTGCTTAATGCGTGTGGTTTGGGACGTGACACAAAGACAAATTTTCAAACTGAAGGTCAATTCACTGCTTAAACTGAAATAAAGCAGTTAAAAACAAACAGACAAATAACTGAACTGATTGCTGAGGTTTGAAATGAAAAACGGACGGGGAACAGTTCTTTCGTTCACACACTTAACGGTTCAGCTGAAGGCATTGGTCATAAAACATTACAAAAACTCTCTGGCACATTCTCATCCATATAATCCAGGCAATCGACAATATGCAGACATAACGTACCAAAAAAAAGGTTTCATATTTTACTCAGACATTAACTTCACGATTAAACATTGTTATTATAACACAAGTAGACTGTTCAAAGTGCTCATTAAGCTTGCATTACATTTGCATTAAGTTTGTTTCCCTATAAACTGATCCCAGATCAGCTGTTACTTACAGTAGGAGTCAAATGGACTCGTATAAGACAGATATCGGTCTGGCTCAGACTCCCATACACTGCAGTGGGTTAAGTCAAGTTTACTAACCTGTCTCACTTAACCCTCTCACTCTGAGTGACATTCAACTCATTTGTTTCTGGGTTAGACACTTGAGACTCACATAGTTATGACTGCAATGCTACACTGACATCTGACTGAACGGGTCTGGAACGGACTCCTGTCTTGGTCACAGTCACTGTGATTACATGTGCAATAAAATCATCCCCGATTGTATAAATAACAGTTTGAATTTTCAAGCCTAAAACACAGGCCAGCCCAACACAAGAAATATACTTGCATTATTATTTTTCAAATACTCACAGATTCAAAATTCAAGTATCAAAGGATTATAAAAGCTCAAGATTAAGTGCACAGTTATAATTCGTTTTCTTTTCTTTTTTTTTTTTTTGGAATGACTCTTCTATCCTGCGTCATTACTGAACATCACAGCAAATTAGTACGATTACGTTACCACAAAAGCACAGCTGTAATCATTATAGCCTGTTTCCCGTGGCAACTCACTGTTTGTCTCTCAAAACCATGGCCACGCCCACAGCCGAATCCACTTCTTTCCCGTAAACCACAGGCAGCGGGAACAGTCTCTCCACCTCCTGCCTCAGCACCTCATTCCGGGATAACGCGCTCCCACTACCCATGATCCTCTGCACCCCCGCCTCCAACAGCATCTGAGGGGGCATCATGGCTGCCACGTTCTCCAGGATCCCACGACACACAGCTCTGGTCACGTGACCCAGCGAAAGGTTAGAGGGCGAGATGCTGGCGACCAGACCCCGCCCGGCAGAGTCGTGCCTCTCCCCCAGCAGGGTGGGCGTGACGCGCAGGTCGGTGTGGGGCTGGTCCAGGCCGCGCTCGATCAGCCGGGAGTAGATATCAGAGTCTCTTACCTCCACACCTGAAGACAAGGGTCAGAAAAGAAAGCAAACGTCAGGGAACAGAGTGACATCTGTGAACAAAGAAACAAAACTGTCTCAAATAACACTCATTGTCTCATCCCTTTGTTTTGGAAATAGATCAAAATGGACCCGTGACGCCTCGCCTTCGGCTAAACGACAACACTGCCGCTGGATGTCATTGGTTAAAAAATGGTCAGAGGCAAACTGAATGCACACATGAGCTGTTAATGATATTTACCAAATTCCTTCATCCACGCACTCAGCATCCCCACAAAGGTTGCCATGACGTTGCCCCCATTGAGAGAGGCAGCCACTGCCAGGTAAGAGCCATCGAAATAGGGGAAAAAGGCCACGGGGGACAGAGGGTCGGGGGCACATGGGGGCGCAAAGCCCGCTGGCATGGCATAGGTCAGCTGGGCAGACGTGCTTATGTTCAGGACTTTGAATAAAAACATGAGTATCACAATGAATATCATTCATCTAAAAACACAAATACAAAACTGACTACAAATGCTATGAAACGTGGATCAGATAACCGCTGAATGGGTGTGTTCTCTATGGATGATTTAACATTGACAGAGCAACATGCACCACATTCACTGATACTAAAAAAAACACAGGAAAGTCTAAAAAAACACTAAGCAATGCTTTCATGATCTAATGATTTTCTAAACTTCATCATTATACCGCATGCAATGCTTAAGAGAACCTTTTGTAAATATGTCAACTCCTTCTGGACAAACTTTACCTGCATCAGCTGGATTAGTCATACAGGAGTAGACGCTACACTGGAAGTCTCCCAGTGCCGCTCCGACCGGAGTGTGGGCTGGAATGCCATGCCATTCCGAACAGGTTTCTCCAGCCATGGATCCAGAATTCACCAGATCAGGCAAAAGGTGCACAGGAAAGCCAGCACCTTTTAAACTACCAACACACACAAACTTTAGCTCACATGATTGATATCATAAAGAGATTTGCCTATATTCAGTAAAAATATACATACATGACATTCAAAATGTTCATTAACTCAATCAATGACAGCTTTTTCCCAATCTAATGACATTCAAACAGTTTGAACTCATCACTATTGTGATTCACGTGGAAAACATTTACTGCGTTAAAATCAAATGCCATAACAGAGAGCCATTCTCACATGTCGGTGTTCCACTGCATGGTGGTGGTGTCAAAGTAGCCCCAGCCGGCCGCATTCTGCTCCGACATGACGCAGCCCTGAGCTCCACACAGCATGGACACCACATAGTCATGAATGGTCCCTGCCGCACTGAACCCTGCCAGGAACTCAGGCCTGCGTTCAAAGAGTTCAGAAGTGACATGATGCAATTCGACTGTGGCTCCAATGAAAATGAACAGAGAGTTGGGGGGGGGGGAGCTGAAAAACCTTTTATTTGCATCGTTGAGAAAGTATCCGTTAAAATGCTTTTCAGTATAGTACAAAGAAGACTACACATGGGGCTGCCAGTTATTTAATACAGTATATACAGTATACAACAGAAGTGAGTACACCCCTGTGCAATAACACTTCAATGTCAAATGATTCAAAATTGTACCACTTTACAGTAATTGCATTACTTCTAAGTTGAACACTAGGCTATATGCTCTTATGTAAAATTAAAAACTAACAGTTTAGATTTACTATGTTAAAAATACAGGCTCCACAGTAGGAACTCAATGCAACAAAAGTCAGTAAACCTTTCATTACTGAGACTGAAATCTTTTATTTTTTCAATACTTCCTATGTCCACCTTTATTTTTGATGACAGACTCAGTCCTCCTCGGCGTGGAGGATACCAGTGCTGCACAAGTTTCTGGAGAGATGTTCTGCCGTTCTTCAGAGACTGTTTTTTTCAGCTGCTCTTTGCTGGAGGGGTTGTGTTTCTCTACCTTTCTCCAAGGGTATTCTACTGGATTCAAGTCAGGTGACATACTCGGCCAGGTCACAGTTATCACTTTTTTCTTCTTTAGAAACTCTTGCATGATTTTGGCAGTGTGCTTAGGATCATTATCATGCTGGATTATTCCTCCTCTGTCAAGCTTTTGGAGACTAGGAGTCATCTTGTCAGCCAGTATTTGTAAAGGTAAATGTAAATCTGTAAATGTAAATGTATATTTTGGTGTATCCACAGGCATTCTCAGTTCCATCTATAAATGTCATCCCCCCAACACCTTCAGCACTCACGCGGCCCCATATCATCACACTCCCACCTCTGTGCTTCACTGTGGGGACTGTGCACTCACTGTGGTAGTCCTGGCCAGGTTCACGCCAAACATGCTGGACCCCCCATCTGAGCCGAACAACTTTATCTCGGTCCCGTCTGACCAAAGAATGTGCTCCAAATATCCATCAAGCTTCTTTGCCAAAGTTTAATCTTGCGGTTTAGCACCGAAGAACAAGCAAGGGTTTTTTTCTCGGATGCCGTCCGTAGAGGTTGATGTTATGCAATGTCCTTCGCGCTGTCTGAGCTGTCAAAGACACTCTGATTTCCACTGATAACCCCTGTGCCAAGTCTGAAGCACTTACCTGTCTGTTTTTCAGAGCTAGACTGTGCAAGTAGCGCATTGTCCGTGGTGTCATTTAAGGACGACGGCCATTGTGGCTCTGATTAGTGGCACCATGGCTCATTCTACACCTCCTGATTACTGCTGCAACTGTGTTTCGACCGATCCTCCTGTATCTTCTTCCATCTTTGTGAAGTCTCACAATCAGATTTTTCAATTCCTCTGAAAATTCTTTTCCATGTGGAGCCATGATGCAGGCATGCAGATAGACACAGCCCATAGGTCCAAAACTGATACAGTTCTGGTGTTCAGAGGTCATTTTATAACCATGTTCATGCAATTAGGCTAAGTAGAAATCACAGGCATACTCAATTTTGTTTCAGTGATCACAGGTTTTCCAACTTGTGTCAGTGTGTCAGTGATAACAGGTGTATTCATTTTTGTTGCATTGAGCTTCCACTTTGAGGCCTGTATTTTCAATATAGTCTGTCTAAAGTATTTGTTATAGATTGTTAATAAGAGGAAATACTCTACTTATCAACTTAAAAATAATGCAATCATTGAACGATGATACAATTTTGAATCATTTGACATTTAAGTGATATTGCACAGGGGTGTGCTCATTTTGACATGACAGGATTCTTTAGCAGTTTTTGTTTGGACCGCTCTTTCACATTTTCCTCTTTTGCGTTATAATGACATGCGTGTGTTTTCTTAAGAGACATTTGATTTGGGTGGTTGGAGAAATTACGGCCAGTGGCAGTGCAGTACAGCCTACCTGTTTTTTGTGTACCAGAAGATGGTGGCACAACCAAAGCCTGTTGCCACGCTCAGGTGGGACTGTGGTTTGGGCAAGGCCGACAAAAAATCGCTCGTGCATCGCCCGTCCTGCCAGGTGATTAGGTGGCTGACATCTTTAGGTATGAATCTGCTACCAGTGTCAGCGCTGGACCATTCACATCCTAATTGGGAAGAGCACACAGACAATGTTAAGTATCTGTCCTCACTGACTCAGAATTCTCAAATGATTCAAATGGTGCCAGTTTACATGTTCTACACGTTGGGGGAACAAATGTTTGGTCCAACGGGGAATGACAACAACCTTCCAAATTACTGACAACATAACTGTCATACAGATTCAATGGAAATGACCGTTTTAAACCTTTGTTTCATAAGTTTTGATATCTCTCCGTACGACTTTTAACCTGTCTTTGCGTTCCAGAACACAACGCCATGCATTTGTCCAGATACCCCAATACTTGTGACGTTCTGAAGCTTGTCCCTGGGCAAAGCGGCCAGGCACTGATCCAGGGTAAGTATTATTTGTTCAGGGTCCTGTTCTTTCCCCTGCAGTTCAAAACACAGTGGGAACGTTATCAAAACGATGAGTTACACGAAATACAAGTGAAATCCTAAGACAAAAAGAAACACATTACGACACCAGTCTCGTAAATCCGATTACACTGTTGCAACCACTCATTGTAGAGGAAAAACGAAAGAATAAAATGAGTTGTCACACACATGGGTGCCCACGTCACTGCTGGTGTCTGCTCTCGTAGGTAGACTGCAGCTATCTGTCACTGTATTGGACTGGGAATCAAGCAACACTACTTTGATTGACGATGTCCCCAAATCGAGGCCAAGAACATATTTCGAAGAAGACGATGCCATAATTCGCTGGGTCAGTTAATTCTGAACAGAACAGTATTTATTAAGAAATCGAAGCTTGGGACAACTAAAATGATCTACCACCTAGACTAGCAAAGAGCTAATTTATTTAGCAACGTCAGTTATGTTACAATCTTGATGACTTCTTTCCTTGAAGGTTCGCGTTCTCAACTTGTTTTACTAATACGCAATCCTGATACACTTCAGACGCGGTGCAGGTGATTCGGGCGACAGAATGTATCGTATTCCAAAGTGCACTACATGATGCAGGGAAACGAGGTAACCATACTGTTTGGCCCTCATCGGGTACCGTACTGGTGGTCACAGGTCAATCTCAAAATCAAAAATATTTTACAAAACAATTAACTGTGTAACTAATCTTAGTCATATTAGTCTATATTACATCTATAAACAAATTAATATATTTCCTAAAATATATTTGATTTTAGTACGGGAAATATTTTCCCTATTTGTAAAGTTATTTTCCCAGCATACATTGCGAGACAAAATGGCTGCTCACAAACGACAGACGCTACATTTTTAAATGGATCGTGTTTAATGTGCAAAAGAAAGAAATTACATTCCGTTAAATAACACAACCTGAAACAAGACTGCTGCGTGTGATGTGGAATTGTTTTACTCACGTAATATTCATTTAAGAAGTCCTTGGAAGCTAAGACTGCGTTTTCTTGTACTTTCACGTCCTACGGTAAGTGCTAGATATTATTTCAATTTGTAAAATCAGTAACAAATTACACTTTACACAGTGGTGAACATGAGCCCAGCACATGTCATAAATCTCGCCTTACATTTAATAGAAGATAATCTGACGAGCAAGAACTGCGTTCATATGTTTTTTTTTCTTCTCCACCTCTTTTACTGGCGTCAGACATGGCCGCATTGGCAGCTAAACGTGAGGGACCGCAGTTTATCAGCGAGGCTGCGGTGAGGGGCAACGCCGCTGTCCTCGATTACTGTCGGACGTCCGTGTCAGCTCTGTCCGGGGCGACTGCAGGCATTCTCGGCCTCACGGGACTATACGGCTTCATTTTTTATTTCCTCGCGTCGTTCCTGCTCTCTCTCCTCCTCATTCTCAAAGCCGGTCGGCGATGGAACAAGTGTTTCAAATCCAGACGACTGCTCTTCACTGGTGGTCTTGTCGGCGGTCTCTTCACTTATGTGTTGTTCTGGACTTTTCTTTATGGTATGGTGCACGTATACTAAAGAATAAAGCAGGAGAATACAAGCTCCCCCGTGGCTCATCGACTTTGAGTTCAGCTGTCATGTAGTTTTAGAACATGGATGTTGTCGAGATTGGCACGTAGTCCCCGAAAGACTAGTGATTAATGTATGTAAGCTTTTGTTAGCTACTTGTAGAATAGATGTTGAATCAGTCATAAATACTTCACATTTAAACCTTGATTGCACTGAAACTAGATACAAAATGTTGTCCATTAAAAAGTCATTTGCTTTTTTCTTCCTTTCTTTTTTAGTCCACTCTTACTGTGTTTGTGTTATATACTGATGGACATTACCACACTGGTCATTATAATCATACCATATAAATATCTGTTCTATGCTTCATTCACTTGGGAGTGTGTTCTTGAGTATACATGAAATATCTGACTCTTTAGTATCCTTAAAATAAATCAGTCACACGTGTGATATTAATAATAGTTTCTTTATCCACTTTCTTGTTCAACTCAATCTTTGTCCTTTAATACAATTTTTCCTTCCATAGACAAACTGTAAACAGACTCCAGAGACAGTGGTTCACAAATAAGGGCAAATAATCACCCTACATGTTCTGTCTGAAAGCCCACCAACTAATACAAACAGCATTACGTACTAACACTGAGGGATACCAGTAAAGAGTTAAATCTGTTGATCCATTATATTGTCCTGACTGAGAGATCAATAAGATCAGTAATAATGACGTATGACAGACATATGGAGTGTACCAGGGCTTTATTTTTGCAGTAATGTGATGATATACTTCATCCAGTCATTTAAGAGCTGAGACATTACATTATGTAAAGCACACAGCATTCCTTCACTTGGCTGTGTGTTCATTCATTCGTCCATTCATTCCTTCACATCAGATAAAAAAAAAGCATTTAAGGCTAATTGCACATTGAAAAACAATATGAGGCAATAATGTCCAAGGCACCATACACATCAGCAGTCTTACTATATATTAAACACTCTTTATGCACCTGTGTGCACAAACTGAAGCTATCTTCACGAGCTTTGTCCTGAGTGTGATCGCAACACCATTTCAAAGGGTCCTCCAAACTCAAGCAGCTTAAACTGATTTACCCATTAAGCACAAAAAGGCTTTCAAGTACTTTTCGACCACGGAGTGTGTCTTGGGAATGTCGAGGCAAATGATCTGAAGTCGGGGTCGGAGTCGGGGTCGGTGTCTGTCAGGTCTGTTACGTGACATACACCATGGCGCGTAAGGCTTACGTGGTAAGTTTTTTTTTTATTTTTCCTTTGGCAGCTAGAAAACAGATTAACCACCATAGTCTGGGCAGTTCAGCTCCCTGCACTAGAAGTTTCTTGAACAATCTTACTCATTTTTCCTTCTCTCCCTCACTCATTTTCTCTCTCTCTCTCTCTCTCTCTCTTTTGGTCACAAACCTTTACTTGTGTTTCTCATGGATAGCTGTTCTCTGTCATAAGAAAAAAACCCATTTCCTATGACGATGTCATTTTAAAGGAGGCATCGTCCATATTCAGAGCACAAGGGAAGAAGTGGTGGGGGGAGAGGGGCTATCTGTCCATTCTAAAGAGTCAAGGGTTGCATTACTGATGGAGCACTGTCTGCCTTGGTTTTACAGTGTTGCTCATTTTAACATGGACCTGAAAAACAAACCAGTTGTCATCCAGCATGGATAGTGGCCTAGTGGTGTTTCTCCTTTTGGTACACAGCTATTTCCTACATGACAGAGTTTTTCAGTGGCTGTAGGCCCTGAGCCACAGGAAGAGTAACATCTGATTCCACCCTCAGAGGTCTTTTTCTCGATGCTGAGGATAACGGCATGTTTTTCTTTTGATGCTCTCTGTTTTTGGGGGCAGTCGGAGACGAGATTGTCGGGACAGGCTGTTGCTGTGCGACCCTCTTTCTTCTGTGTTCTATCACGCAAACAGTTTGAGCATCACATATAGTGAAATCACTTCTAGCACTTGTGGAATCAAGAGACTAACATTGTAAATGGTCACTGTGACACAGAAATGACCACAATTCCAGTGCAATTCAGGTTAGCTGATTTGCTAAATGTTAGTGAGATGCATACATGCACGCAAGATGCTGATTAGCGTCTGGTTATCTCTGTATTCCATGAGGTTTCTTGAACTGTCTGTGTTAGTGATGATGGTCACTGCACTGCTCACTCAAGCAATGCGCTCTCTTACAGAGGGAGTATGTAACATGTGCATTAGCTGTGATTCCTGCTGGTTTGGTATTTCTTTCACTGTGCATGTTTAAAAGAAATACCAAAGCAGCAGGAATGACATTTGGTCCAAGGCGGACGTAGAAACAATGTAAGAAATTAAATTGTTCCCCGTATGAAAACAGAAAGCATATCACCAGTCCAGTCACTGTGTCCTCACTGGTGCTTCGTAGAAAAAAGGCAAAGTTCAGTTAATGAGTCCTGGTCCCAGTTAGTATCAAATTATTGCAGGGATTTTCAAGCAAGTCAAATCTTTCTTGGTGACACTCAAATCAGAGACTAGATGTTTCCCCACCTATGACCTTCCCGGGCGATTTGCCTTTCTTCCCTTCTCTCTTGGGTTCTCTAGTGACAGAAACAAGATTCAATCATTGAAATATCAACTGACATCTAAACTGACATCTAAACATTGTGAGTAGGTCTGCTGTTGCTTAAACAACATAGTTGTTTCTGCAATGGTAGTTTCAGGCAGTAAATCATTACATAGTTTCCAGTTTTTGTCATTTTCTTTTCAGGAGATTCTGCTACAGCATTTAAATTCCAGTCCATTTAAGATTTTTTTAAAATTCTCACATGAGAAAAAGGTGTCAATCACTTAAGTGCCATTCGCATTCCTATCTAAAATCCAGTGTTTCTCAGCTCTGCTCCCAGAAGCCCACGTTCTCCACTGTTCTCCACAGTTGTCTCCCTGTTCTAAATACACATGTTTCAGCCAATCAGACTGCAGATCCATGGGCCTCTGTTCTAAATACACATCTCAGCCAATCAGACTTCAGACCCGTGGGCCTCTGGAAACAGGACTGACAAATCTAACCTAATGACAGAAGCTGTGTGCATTTGATTGGTTAAACCTCGTCTGTAAACACATTTTTGAATACAAAGTGATGTACAGGAGGCAAGCTCTCTAGTGTAATGTGAAAATCCTACTTTTTCATGGACTCAAATTTCCTCTCTCTGTAGACGGAACTCTCTCCGGTGATATAGAGAAGGATAATGTCACAGAGAAATGTTCCCTGAATTAAAACAAACAAACAAAAAACAATCATTAAATTTACTTTTCCACAAGAGGAGTGTATACACTTATCTGCATAAAAATTACCAATCAAACAAAATCTTCTCTCTTTTTTTTTTTTTTTTGGTGAAAGACCTAATTGTTTATACCAGAGGAAAAAATAAAGAACAGCTCTATAACAATAAGCACTTTGTGAAATGGCATGAGTAGCATCCTCAACACTGAGTCTGGCTTTCTGTTTTCACCTCTTTTATCCATAACTTTGAGACAGACGGGACATTTACAAGATGGTTTTTAAGATAGTCTGAGAATGGCGACAGCACCTCTTGTATGTTGTTATTAGTGATGCCAATGGAGGACTGAAGTAAAAGAACTGAGAGGTAAAGTGAGGGTATGGCTGGTGAGAATATGTAGAGCACCTGGCAATTTGAGAAGGTAAAAACAAAAAAGGAACACATTTTTACTTGCCTTAATTTCAAATCTCAAATTGCTCTGAACATTTATTATTGGCAAACTAATGTTTGCCACCAATTCTTTCACCCAGCAATAACTGCTGAGGCAAGATCGATATAACAGTGCCCTCTAGTGTTCAAAAGTCAAAACAGCTTTTCAGCAAGAGTGTGTGTTGGGCCACAACAAACCCATTTTAAGTACCGGTAGTTTCTGAGGTAGCTAGTAATACATTTTGGTATCATCATCAGCCAGCAGCTGCGTTATCTGTATTTTGTGATTAAAAGTAACATTAAAGCTCTCCATATTATTGTCCTGGTTGGCAACACCGTATTTTCGGGTTTTCTCAAATGTAGCAGATCTTACTAGCTAGCTAACTGACCAGTTGTCGGTCTTGTCCCATTTACCGGGACTGTAAAGGACCCAATCTCTCCTTAGTGACAGTGGGTAGTGATGTCATAAATACACAATTAAGGTGAACAGGTGTGTGTTGTGTCATAGCTGCTTCTATAATCATGTATTTTTACACTGCTGGAACACCGTATTGACCAATTAGCACCCCAGAACTGTAACTATCTGTTTTCTGAGTTAAATTTAAATATTCAGCACGAAAAACATTCTTTTGAAAAGGTGTGTGTAACGCAGTGAAGGACATTTTAATAATCCAGTAACTTTAATGTGATTACTGAGATTTGAACTCTAATGCTGTACTTTGTTATGGAATAATTAGTAGCACATTATTTTGTAAATCGTTACCCCAGCACTGATCTTTACTGTAAATAGTTTCAATTTCCAATGCAAAACAGAATCTTTCAATTTCTAAAACATTGTTCCAGTTTCTGATTGTTCAGTGTCCCCTAGCTAAAGGGGTGGGGTTCAGACTGTTCATAGTTTAGTTAAAAATAAAAATAAAAAAAAAAGAGCGAGAGAGAGATTAAATGTACAGTAAGAGGATGTGGAAATACGCTTCATAATTAATTATATGCCAATATTAAATCAATCTGATGCTTTGACGGCACAAAAATTGCATTGCCAATGTATATTAGGTTAGAAAGTACAACCGGAAGCCCAATTTAATGTGGCTTCCAGTATAAACCACAGCCACTTCCAGCCCACTATCCAAATCCAGATATGGAGACAGGTCATTTTGTTTGTTGAACAGATACAGATACAAATGACATATCTGCACACCTCTAACAGTTACATAGTTTTGCATTATTGCAGTGGATGAGATCAGTGGAAGATGTAAACAATGTTTGTGTGTGTGTGTGTGTGTGTCAGCTGTTTATCTGCAGATTAAAAACACATGCTCTGTTCTGTCTTCCATATCCTGTCTTCATATAGAGGAAGGTGATAAGAGGTATGTGTGAAAGATCACTTCGTAACATAGACTTTGCTTTGCACCTTGCAAACGCTGACTGGTATGTCTCCCTGAACAAACATTACTCTACCGTCCCATTTTGGGTCGTTCCTGGATTTGACATAAATCTAAATGAACTGAAAAGTTTGTAATACTCACAATGCCCATTAAAGCAAGCCCAGAGCCTATTTTAACCACAGTGGGGATGATACTGAATTGTCCTGCCTGGAACAAAAGGAAGCAGATGTGAGACTGTACATTGAAATTTCAGTGATACGGGTCTCAGGAAAACTGCAAGAGTGAAAACACACCTCTCCATCCACCATGACGTCAAATCGAATCCCAAACACTTTAAACAGGGTACGATGGATCGTCCCTCTCTCATCTTTAAAGTACTGGGCATATCTGCAATTAGATTCAGAACCGTGAGATGAGTCAGACACTCATTATGTCATGTTTTATGATTCATGTCCAAAATTTTGTATAATGCTGCCAACATTTTGAAATTTTGTGTTTGTTTGATCAGTTTTAATGTGATATCATATGATTTTAATGTGAAATCATTATTTCAAAGACAGAGAAGACAAGGGATGTTTTTGTCAATAAAAAAAGCTTGTTCATAGTTAGGTTTTTTGGGGTTTTTTTTAGAACAAGTAAGAAGGAGACTGGCTGATTTATGGGTGTGTCTGTGCAGGGAACAGGTCAACACAACACCTGAAGTTATAACCAGATTTCACCGAAGCTTTTGAGTCTCCCTGCAAGTCCAGACGACTGAAAGTGTAATGAGGTACACACAGGGAGTAGTCTTTATCCAGGTCACAATTCCAGTCTACTGCAATTCCAATGGACCCACCCTGTGTGTTTGTGTGTGTGAAAGAAGAGGGAAGCAGGGGGAGACAGAGAGAGAGAGATGTAAAGAGCCTCAGAGCAACAGGGATGAAAATTAGTGCGTTTCAACTGTGGACGTTATTGTTACTGCAGTGTCTAAATCAGCGGAGGACATTATTGTTACTGCTGAGTCTAAATCTGTTTTTCTTGTTTTTAGTCCAGTTGTGTAAACACGAATGACTTTAATTCTGTTTTGGACACTCTGTGTACATGCAAAATGAGATAGAAAGCAAAAAATGAACACGCATACTCAATAATGGAATCAAACAATCAAACTCTACTCTGATCCAATTATGAATCCTACCAAATATGTTTGAAGCTTGATTTGTTTTCTGTTGGGTTGTACAACTGAGAAAATGCCTATTGAATGAACCCAACTAATGCTCTAAGGAGGGACATCTGGGGGGGTGTCCCAGAAAGCGGGTTTGGTGAAAACACAGAGTTAGTTAACTCAGAGTTAATAGTAAACCTACTAATATAAGAGCCCTGTGGCTTCATTCTCCAAGCAGGACAAAGCCATAATGCTCTTCTATTAGGATGTTTACCACTTGCTTTGGGTTAATTAGCTGGGACAACCCCCCGGTGATGGAGCAGTTTTTACCCGCACGGCCAGATCCATGAAACTGTAACCCGTCCAGCGGACTACATCTCCCACCCGAAAGATGGGGCAATGAGGGTGCTGCACTTTGTCGTAGGTACATGTCTTCAGATAGGAGTCATTCGTGGTGTCCAGCACGTTAGATCTATAGGGCAGATAGTGAGGGGGGAAAACATGAAAAATGCGAATATTAACATTATTCACTAGTTAAATGTGTGAGTGTGAGGTGTACCATACTGAATGTAACTGTGGAGGAAAGGATCCTCCTGGTTACACATCTTTAAGCAGTCTGACTGTACAAGCTCAAATTAGCGCTGAACAGAAAACAAAAGTCTCTCCTCTTCAACTCTTCCCTTGTCTGTAATTAATCATTTGCGTGACTCAATCTGAGCTTTGTGATTTTGGAAACGGAGACCCAAGGGTAAGAGTCTGCTAAACTCCCTTTACCCCAGCCAGCCTGAGCCTGTCAAGCCAAATATCTGGTCAATAACTCTTTTCTCACATCCTTTTTTTTCTGAGCTTTTGTTCAGTTTGCATAATTTATCTGTTGTAGCCAATGTGACGAACCCATTAATAAATATAAATATAAATATAAATATAAATATAAATATAAATATAAATAATGAGGGGGCCAAGCATGCTGAGGTTATTGTAGAATTGTTGTGCAGACCTCAGAATCACAAAAGGCATGAACTGAAGTAACAATCATGATTTTAGACCACAGATGTGAACAGTAATGAGCAAAACCATGTTTTTCCTTAAAAAAGTGCCAAGTGGTGAAATTGAGCAATTTCTTTCTGGACTCCCCTTAGATGGGGTCTTGAGTCAGGCAAAGAAATTTAGTGTAGATACATCAGAGCATTGCTGAGAGATGGGCTCACTTCCTGTTTGCCAGCTTCGCTGCCGATTTCGCTTGGCAGTCGAATGTTTTGGAAAATCAAAAATCCAACTTTTGTGAGGCTTAGTCTGAAGATCATCTTTTGCAAATTTGGTGAAGATTTGACAAAGTTTGTCTGAGGAGTAGCGAAAAAAAACCCCCACTTTTTTATGAAATCCAAAATGGCAGAAAATCCAATGTGGCAGAAATTGACATAATTGATTGCGATGACCTCCGCTTGACAGAAAGAATCCAGCATCACCTCATTTTTTTAATTTTCTTAATATCCTTCAAAAGAGTCATGTGTGAATGTGTCTCCATCTTTGACCTGTTGATAGCGCTAGAGTGCTTGATGGGCAGATATGAAACTTCCTGGATAGAATCAGGGTAGGAGCCCTAATCAACGTGCCAGATTTCTTTTTATCATACAGTCCTAAGAAATTGCATTACTTCCTGTTTGGCGCCTTTGCCGTTGAATACGACTGCAGAACAGGAAATGGCAACATTTGCAGACCTCAGCATCCACAAAGGCATGACCAAACATGTGAAGAGTGATGAGCAAAAACATGCTTTTTCCTATTATAGCGCCCTCAAGTGGTAAAATGGGGCAATTTTTTCTGAACTCCCTTTGGACAGAGTCTTTAGTCAGTGTACCAAGTTAGGTGTCGATACATCAAAGAGTTACTGAAATACAAGCTACGACCACCAATTTTGATTGGCTGTGACGGACGAACGCTTTCGAAAATCAAAAATCCTTTAGATAACTTCTGTGCAGTTTGGTCTGAACATCGTCTGTGCCAAATTTGGTGAAGATTGGACAAAGTTTGTCCGAGGAGTAGTGAAAAATCACTTTTTGATAAAATTCAATATGGCGAAAAATCCAATATGGCGGACAATGACGTCTTGCCTTGCCTTGACCAAAGGAATCCAACGGTACCTCATGTTTGAAAATCGGACATACGGTTCAATAGTTATGTGCATAAATCTACTTCAACTTTGACCCATTGGTGGCGATAGAGAGCTCAAGCTGCAGACATGAAATTTGGTGAGGAGAATCAGGGGACCATCCCCAATCAGTTTGCCAAATTTCACAACTTTTTACCATACAGTTCTAGGGGCTGCCATAGATACCTTGGCCAGAAGAAGAGAAAGAAAAAGAAAAAGAAAAGGTAGAAACGGTGATAAAGAAAAGGTAGAGACACAATGGGTGCCTACACTGCTTTGCTACATACTAAGAACACATCACCCTTCTGCTCCATTCACTAGCACTCATGACCACACCCACTCAGCCCCCTCCTGCCCAATCAATGGATCTTATGTAAGATTAGATATAATGCAACAAATCAAGTGCTGACAGGCATACTAATAAAGAAACATTAGAATAAGGTTAATAGTGTGTGATAAGGACCAAAGCGACTGAGGCTGTCCCAGTCTGTCGTGTGTAGAACAGACTGAATGTATTAATAAAAGTGGTGGATCTCCAGCAATTCAGGTCAACTTTCTATTTCAGGTTAACTGTCTCACACACACACACCCATGCATATGCACACACACAGAGGCATGCACAAAGACAAGTGCGCACACACGCACACGCACACGCACACGCACACAAACATAAACAAGCAGAAATGCACAACCAACTTACAAATACACATCTCTAAACATGCCTCTTGTGCTTACCTGGTTACGTCGAATTTTGGAAACTTGATGAAGTTTTTGATGTAGATCGTGAAGTTTTCCACTTTTCCGAGTAAAGGCTCACTAAACATTTGTGGAAAGAAACATACACACGCGCACACACACACACACACACACACAAACACATTAAGAACTGTGACTCTCTCAGAGTGCTGGAAGCTAAAGATAAAGCTGAGAATATGCAGAGAGACACAGAGCAACCCGAGTGGCCTGAATGAGTCGGTTTACGGCCCGAGAAAAGAAGACGCTGGTTTTTCTTACGGTGGTATGTGACTGCTCTCGACAGGGCACCAGCCATGTATCTCACAGGTCTTTGTCCCATTATTACAGCGTCCAGTCTTCACACCTGTGGGGAAAACACCGGCGTTAAACTAAACAAAATAATCTAATGTCCCAAAAATAACCTTCACAAAACAAACTCCTCCACACTGCAACCCCCCCTCTCTCTTTTTCTCTCTCTCTTTCTCTCTCTCTCTCTCTCTCCATTCACAAGACTACTCAGCAACAAACTGATAAAAATGAAGGAATCATGAAAGAAAGATAGGTTCAATATTCTGTCACTTCATCAAAAATAAAGTTTACACCGGCGCTAATACCAAGACTGAAATCAATCCGTTGATTTACACTGCTTTGTTTCTCTGAGCTGTTTTCTCATGCAGAACTTGAACTTTTAAACCTTTTGAATAAGAATTGCAACCTCAGAAACAACCACATCCTCCGCGCCTTCACCTTCTCTGCTGTTTATGTCTCACATTGAAACTACAGTTGCATAACCTCTGACTGCTGTTTCTAAAACGTTCACCACGGCTCAACAGGCGCACTACAGATTTCTTATAAATCAAGTGACAACAGAGACAAAGTGAGACACAATCCCACCCCATCATTTTCACAGATCTTACCGTTGCCACGAGCAACCGTTTCCCCTTCTGCACAGTCTGTATCATGCAAGCAATTAGCATCTAGGACTTTTGTATTCTGAAAAAAAAAAAAGAAGAAGATTATTAGTCTGTGTTACTAATTATTTCAGTCACACAATAATGCAATGTTGATGTTGCTGAAACCAAAATCCTTGACATGATTTTAATAATTTGTTTGTATTTATTTATGCAAAGCACCATGTTCTCACAATTTAATTTTAATTTTAAAATGTTCTGCCGTATATCTTATTCTAATTTTTTTAAGCAGTAGTTCAGTGAAATGTTGGATGTGAGTTATTCAAACATTGAAGACATATGTCAAACAATAAATGAAAATAATTTGATAATGTAGATCATTTGTGGTTCATCAGATTTCTTCCTGACAAACTAGTCAATCGTTAAATTTCCTTTCAATTCTCTTGTGGCTCCATGGTTTTTTACTCATTATTACAATTTGTATTATCATTCTCGGATTTTGTGGGACGTGTGTGGGACATGCATGTTTCCAGGTCTCCTTCATCTCCTTTTACAAGAAATGCCATGATCGACTTTCAGTTTTGAAAAAAGAGGCCAGTATACCGCAATGGAAATTAAGCAGGCAACAGTTAGTAGTTCTCACCTCAGGGCAGAAACCAAGTGTTTGGTTTGGTGTTTCAATATAATTTGTTACAACAAAGAAGACATGAGTCCCCTGTTTAAAAGGAAAAGAAAGACACACCGAGTTTATAGAGAAACAATGTGTTTACATTGGTTTTAAACATATCTGCTATACTTAGCACACTTAGCTTATTATTTTATCTGGACTTAACACATCATTGATGAATACAGATTGTACACTATCGATTTACTTTTTTCCTTACCTCCTAAAACATGAAGGTATTCAACCCTCATTCACGCCAAATAAAAGCCAAGCACTAAACTTTGTTTTTTCATTTGCCAGTGTATCCTTTAAAAGCCCTTTTCATAGTCAAACAGCTCTAATTTCCAACATCACAGAAGTCTTTGGCTTGTTCAGCTTGTAGCTGAGGCTTTTAATCAGATTGTCTCATGAAGGTTAAGTGAATCACATGAATAAAAAATGAGGAAGACAACAACAGCACTTATAACGGCCGAAGAGACGAGCTGTGAGGTGCCCTTGTGGGGAGTTGTACACACGTATATCAAACAGAGAGAACTGGCAATAATGCCTTCACTAATGGACAAAAACTTCTCCCTTCGGACAGTTAGTTTAGAGTTCCACCTCTCCGTGTAAGTCGATTAAAAAAAATGCATACATTATGAAGATTGCCTCTCTCAGCCGGTTAAGATATTTCTGTTTGTTAATGGGAATCCATTACCCTGCAGAGTGGGAAGGTTGTGCGTAGAGACAATCGTGTTTGTCTTTAACATGGTCTGAGAGAGCCTCACTGAATGCGCCTCAATGAATGTCTGACTCAAACTTTAAAGAATTAAAAAAAAAAAAAAAACCACAAGTCACGTATGAGATGCCTCCTGTTGAAAGTAAACCTGGGCGTAGAGGGACATCAACTCTCAGAAAACCAGACAGCGTTTTACCAACATTTCCGGCTGAGCTGGGTGTTCCTGACATATGATGTTCTCTGGAATTCGCAGTTAGAGAATCACCCTCTGCCTGAATACTGAATGAGAGAACCTTAGCCCGGGTTATGGTCTCTTATTTGCGTAATGTAATTATTACATCTCAAGGTTCCATCATACGTTCATCTTGTTCACAACAGGGAATTGAGTGTGCCGGGTGTCGATCTAGACTGGAGTGTTATTTGGGATAATACCTCCACCTCATCTAAAAACTTCATTCAGTACATCAGTTCGCATCAGTTAACATTCAGTTCGTCAGTTAGAACAGTTCATGTTTCAAGGCTCACAGGTGCTGTCCAGTGATACAAGTTTCAAGTTTCAGGTTTCAGGTGATACAACTTGTGGTAGATGAAATTCAGGTTCCGTGGGGGATTACATTCCCATGTTTAGCCAGAGCATCACAGTGCTCTGGATTTATGTTGGTAAAAGACTACCTGATATTCTGAAGGTTGACTCTCTCTGCCCAGGTTTACTTTAAATAGCAGATGACTCACACATGACCTTTAACCTACAGCAAAAAAAAAGCCACCAATGGCAGCCCTGACAGCTTGTAAAAAATCCACTTTGAAAAGTTGGTTTGAATCAAATATTCAGTTATCATTGATTTGGCATTACTACTGTATAGAAATCCTTATTCTGGAGCGTAGACGTCATAGGGCAAAGGCAGAGACAATTCATAACCAGACACAAGCTGCAGCTTTAGTTAAAGAACTTATATGGAAATGTAATTATTTCATACTTAATAACAGACAATTATGCCAGTATTTCTACACATCATCCTATTGTTATACATTACACCCTTTACAGAGTGAATATTGTAGATTGCATTATTATCATATAAACGCTGTAAATAAACATCTCTTCATGTTCTGCAATTGATTATGCTGACGCTCTCCACCTACCCACATACTGTAAGCATTGCTGAGACTGCTGTGTGTGTGTGTGTGTGTGTGTGTTTCACTGTAAAAAACTGATGAAGACGCATTAAACCCAAACCCCTCAAAACTCAAAAAAAGGAATAAACTGTGTTTTAGTCTCACCAGATTACACAATAAAAGAAACTGAGAAAACTAAGAAAGCATTATATCAAGGACTATAGAGAATTCACACTTGTGCATCAGTCAGGCTATTGAATGATAATGACTGAATGCACAAACAGATGAACTGTTCTGCTCCAAGACGTGTCTTTGATAATATTTCTGTCAAATGTAGACAGCTGACTAAAACCTTGGTAAATGAATGATAAAATGAGGGGAACCTGGCTCTTCTGTTGATTGAAACTGCTGATGAGTTGAAAACGAGCAAAGCGAAACAGTGTGCGGTACAGTAACTAGGTCTCGGGAGGATACGTGTAGAATGTGTATAGTACTGGGAATGTGGTTTACAAAGACACTTCACCTCATATAAAAGATACGCCTACTGACTTTCAGACAGCACAAGATATAGCTGTAGACGGGTTTCATATGCACATCTCCTTGACAAACACAAATATCTCTGTAACTATTGGACACAGGCAGACCAAATTCAGCGGAGAGCTATGGTAAACTGAACACAGCCCTTACACAGAGTTTTCTACATTACATATGCACAGGGTTTATGATCTGTACAAAATAAAAATAAAAAGGACCACTTGGTTTAAAATAGGATTAAACAGCCAGAGGTCCTCACCAAGCAAACACACATTCTCAGGCTGCACATTCTCACCCTTTCCAAAGGAGTCCCGTTCTAATTCACTAGTCAGGAGGGGGGAATAGGTTTACCTGGGATGGGATGACGTAGTCCTCTGGTCCCCACATGGAAAGACCAGTCTTTGAGCTGTTGGCGAATGTGACGCCCTTCAGCTTTGTCATAACCGAGCTCTGGACTGTCTCCTCCTTCTCCTGGTATCCCTTATTCCATATGAAAACCCAACTGTGAAGAAACTGTCGATCAGACTACAGCTCATTCACAAACGCTACAAAGGACACCTGACCTGAGGTTGCGCTACAAATCTCTACAAACCTCGCAGTTTACACGTTTTCTTTTCACAGCTGTTTCTTAAGATATAATCTAACATTAGCAATGACGTTATGTTACAACTGAGCAGAGATCTTGTGTGTAAGTCTCAGTCTTTGCCGACTGACAGTTTAACACGCAATAAACAATTAAGTGTTAACATTATGACTCCAGCCAAAAAACAAAACGAAAACAGCGCATGCACATTTTCAAATATGGTTTTGAACTTTTTAAAAGAGTTCCATGAGCTATAGCCATCACTGAAAGAATGTTAGGTGATTGTAAAGGTAACGTTTGTACTAGTGTAAAAAAAACTTATTTAAATAACAAAATATGTTACTGCAAAATACACTACAAACAGTTAGGAACGGGTGGAACCATCTACATACTTCACTAACAGAATTAGAGCGATGAGAACACAAGAGTACCATAGCCAAAGAAACTGAGAATAGAAATAAATCATAGAGAAACAGACGGAGAAATTTCCTCAGGAAATTATTCGACTGTTTAAAGACACGTTTTGCACTCCCGAACTGTAGCCAGTGACCTTGAATATATTGTAACATGAGTTAGCGCAAATTCGTGACAATGAAGAAAGCTTTCTGTTTTCGTGTTTTCGTTCTGTCTTTTTTTTTTTTTAGTCCAAACCTGCCAGAACATGTAACACATGCAACACATTACCCGATAAGGTATCCGATTACGGCCAGCTGAAACAGTCTAAACAACACCCCAACTTTCTTATTTGTTACAACAACAAATTTTTCGGTCTTGTATTCGAAAATACGAAAGAAAAGGTTGCCTCTGTTGTTTGGAGCCATGTCTTTTATCCTTAAGTGATTGCTGTCGTGGCCGGTTGATCTCTCAACAGCTATTTAAGCATATGACGGCTGCATTGGTGCAATGACTTCTTTCAGTTTCAGTCGAACCATCGCCACATAGTCAGATCAACTGTGAGAAAAGCGAACGCACTTTGCACCCACTCAAGACCGAGACTTCGGTGGTACTCAACCACTCAAATTTACTAAACACCTGTCAGTGGAAGCTTAAGACCCAAACATCAACTATGTGCTCACACGAGATGAGCTTTCAACTGAGAACGTTTACAAATGTGCTCCCCTCATATCAAACATTACAATATCCAGGCAACAGGAGCAGACTCGCGGTGCGAAGTGGAAGTGTCCTGCAGTGCACATTGCGTGGGTGTGAGCATGGGCTACTTTTAAAAATAGGCAACACTCTGGTAATTTAACACCATATCGCATGTGTGTCGGAAAGAGAGCGAGCGCGCGAGAGAAGATTTTTTACATTTAGAGAAATGAGAAACCTCACCATTACAATACAACACTGTTCAGATACAAGATTCCCTTTTAATAGTCAGTTTAAATATGTAGGTTTGTTTGAGATACAACGCCAACTCGAGCGACAATGTTGACCCTGCACTATTAAAATATATCAATAGTGGGCGCTATTACTTTACTTTTCTAAATACATGTCAGGATTGAACACTGCTTTAATCGTGGTTGTTCCACATTAACAAAGGTGGTCTCTAATGATGTATTGCGCTCTAATTAAGCAAACAATGAACCTACCTTAGTTACAAGAATCTTGACCTTTTTTGCACATAGCGTTGACAGAACTCAACTCCGTTTTCTTGTCAATCGTGCACAAATGCAGGTTGTTCTACCCCTCGAATAGCCTATTAGATCTCTTAGAAAATATCAAAGGGTCCATTTTACGTTACGTTAAATGTTACGTTTATAATATTGTCAACGCCGGTGAAAGTGAAACCAGTGTACTGCTATACTGTACTGTGTGTACACAATTTCATATATGTAACACTGTGCATATACTGTTTTATTTATGTGTAATTCTTCAACTATAGTCCATTTTGGTCAGGAAAATTTTAGTATTTAGCGTCTAACGTGTGTGTAGTGACTATGATGACTTTATTGAATAACACACGTCACTCTAACATTAGGAGAAAATCATTTCCCGATATGTCAGCCTGCTGTCAGTTTGAGAGTTTGCATTAAATATACACAAGATACACAATATTAAATGAGAATGGTCCAGCTGTTTCTACATTCATATGAAATATACACTTTTTGGAAATGATACCAAATTAACTTAAGTCATACTTACTTAGATTTTTCCTCCTTTGATTACCCCCAATGGAGGTCACTCTTTTCTCCAACCATGTGTTCCCCTGTTGAATAGCTGTTGCTGTAGTTACCAAGTATACAAACCCAAAAACACGATCTCAGAATTCTGTTCCGTACAGTGTGGTCGAGATGACAGTGAGCCCAAGTCACGGGGGCTCTTTTTATGAAAAATACATGAAAATGTGAAGAAATGTTATAATACTTAATGTATTTCATAAAAATAGACATTAATGTCTAACCTGTATGTGAACTCAACATTATTTCAATATTAAGTTCAAAGTCCAGCTTAGGGACAAAGACAATATTGTTAAAACCATACATACAAGGCCTCTTAGAACACAGAAAAAATAAAAGGGTAGTCACTAATTTTACAAAGCTCCTCTTGGTGTGAGGTGTGACTAAGATAAAAACGTTGAAACGTTCTGTTTTTCCTACTTCATTCAGGAAGAGAAATGACCGTAATTGAAAGATCACTCACATATATAAGCACTATACATATGCGTTATGTTTCATAGATTCCATTGTACTGCAGTAAGTTCAGGCTACTGAACTTAAATAACACAAGAAAACATTGATCTCAGTGGAGCAGATCAGTTCATTCATCAGATGGCATGTACTCTATTGAAATTATGTTTGTACTAAACTATAAATGTGTTTCTCTGTATCTGTTATGGGTAGAGTCAGTGAATGAACTCAATGAAAAGTCACACAGCAGATTATTCAGTTCAATGCTTTTATTTTGCCACACAATATAAAAACAGTTTGGGAATGAGGATCAGTAACTGAAAGGGGAAAGTGCGTGAAATAGGAGGTGGTGGCAAGGTGGTTAGAAGATGCTTACTGCCCACCCCTCAGACGCAGCACAAGGTGGAGGGTGGACTCTTTCTGGATGTTGTAGTCAGAGAGGGTGCGGCCATCTTCCAGCTGCTTGCCAGCAAAGATCAGCCTCTGCTGGTCTGGGGGAATGCCTTCTTTGTCCTGGATCTTGGCCTTGACGTTCTCAATGGTGTCGCTTGGCTCCACCTCCAGGGTGATGGTCTTGCCGGTCAGGGTCTTCACGAAGATCTGCATACCACCCCTCAGACGCAGCACAAGGTGGAGGGTGGACTCTTTCTGGATGTTGTAGTCAGAGAGGGTGCGGCCATCTTCCAGCTGCTTGCCAGCAAAGATCAGCCTCTGCTGGTCTGGGGGAATGCCTTCTTTGTCCTGGATCTTGGCCTTGACGTTCTCAATGGTGTCGCTTGGCTCCACCTCCAGGGTGATTGTCTTGCCGGTCAGGGTCTTCACGAAGATCTGCATACCACCCCTCAGACGCAGCACAAGGTGGAGGGTGGACTCTTTCTGGATGTTGTAGTCAGAGAGGGTGCGGCCATCTTCCAGCTGCTTGCCAGCAAAGATCAGCCTCTGCTGGTCTGGGGGAATGCCTTCTTTGTCCTGGATCTTGGCCTTGACGTTCTCAATGGTGTCGCTTGGCTCCACCTCCAGGGTGATGGTCTTGCCGGTCAGGGTCTTCACGAAGATCTGCATACCACCCCTCAGACGCAGCACAAGGTGGAGGGTGGACTCTTTCTGGATGTTGTAGTCAGAGAGGGTGCGGCCATCTTCCAGCTGCTTGCCAGCAAAGATCAGCCTCTGCTGGTCTGGGGGAATGCCTTCTTTGTCCTGGATCTTGGCCTTGACGTTCTCAATGGTGTCGCTTGGCTCCACCTCCAGGGTGATTGTCTTGCCGGTCAGGGTCTTCACGAAGATCTGCATACCACCCCTCAGACGCAGCACAAGGTGGAGGGTGGACTCTTTCTGGATGTTGTAGTCAGAGAGGGTGCGGCCGTCTTCCAGCTGCTTGCCAGCAAAGATCAGCCTCTGCTGGTCTGGGGGAATGCCCTCTTTGTCCTGGATCTTGGCCTTGACGTTCTCAATGGTGTCGCTTGGCTCCACCTCCAGGGTGATGGTCTTGCCGGTCAGGGTCTTCACAAAGATCTGCATACCACCCCTCAGACGCAGCACAAGGTGGAGGGTGGACTCTTTCTGGATGTTGTAGTCAGAGAGGGTGCGGCCGTCTTCCAGCTGCTTGCCAGCAAAGATCAGCCTCTGCTGGTCTGGGGGAATGCCTTCTTTGTCCTGGATCTTGGCCTTGACGTTCTCAATGGTGTCGCTTGGCTCCACCTCCAGGGTGATGGTCTTACCGGTCAGGGTCTTCACGAAGATCTGCATACCACCCCTCAGACGCAGCACAAGGTGGAGGGTGGACTCTTTCTGGATGTTGTAGTCAGAGAGGGTGCGGCCGTCTTCCAGCTGCTTGCCAGCAAAGATCAGCCTCTGCTGGTCTGGGGGAATGCCTTCTTTGTCCTGGATCTTGGCCTTGACGTTCTCAATGGTGTCGCTTGGCTCCACCTCCAGGGTGATGGTCTTGCCGGTCAGGGTCTTCACGAAGATCTGCATACCACCCCTCAGACGCAGCACAAGGTGGAGAGTAGACTCTTTCTGGATGTTGTAGTCAGAGAGGGTGCGGCCATCTTCCAGCTGCTTGCCAGCAAAGATCAGCCTCTGCTGGTCTGGGGGAATGCCTTCTTTGTCCTGGATCTTAGCCTTGACATTCTCAATGGTGTCACTTGGCTCCACCTCGAGGGTGATGGTCTTGCCGGTCAGAGTTTTCACAAAGATCTGCATTTTTTTTACTCTAAATTAAAAAGCAGAAAATAATAAGATTACTACATATCTGATTATGAATAGTGAATCAGGAGGATGAAGGAATTCCTGTCCGTCAAACATACTAATGCGATTCATAGTTGTTCCCGTCGCCGTGAAAAACCGCTAAAACAATATAAAAACACTTAAGCTGCAATATGTTATCAGAAACCAAGACCGACGTGTCATTTTCGAACATGGCCATAAACACACTGAAAACACACTAACATTTCTTAGCTCTCAAAGATCAACATAATTTGATAAAAATGAGATATGGATTGAATGCTGCGCAGCAGTCATCTTGTTCCGATTAAGACCTCTCGACGCCATTTTATGACATCCGGGTTCTTTGTTCGCTAGGCGCGAGTGATTCAGCAAAAAGAAGAGGCGAGAGAAAAGACGAACAGAAACATTGGCCTCTCGTCATTCGCATAAAACATACTGTTCTAAAAGAATAATTTTAAGTCGTTGGTGGTTACACATTACTACCTTAATGAACCACAGTACATTTAAAATGTATCAACATATGACAATTCAATAATCAAGCTGGCTTGCTAATCGAACCTGACTTAACTCAATATTTGTTCTGATCGGTTACTACACCAGCAGTCCCGCTTACAATACCTCCCAATTTAAAAGAAATCACTTTTTTTAATATTAACTTACCGCTTTTGAGCTAATGTATTGTCACAACTAGGGTTCTTCTGTCTTCAGCTGAACTATAACTACGCAGCGATCGTCTACTGTATTTATCCAAAACCGGTGATCTGACGTCACTGGACATCACATGACAATGTCCATCCGCCCTACAGTTAGATAGTTCCCGTCTGCCAATAAACATTATACGATTTTTCTGTACGAAATATGTCTTTACTATTATGATACGTTGTTGGGAGGTCATTTAAAGCCTTCATATTTCACAATTGTTCATTTTACTTCAATTAATTGAGCATACGGGAAAACATGTATTCGTCTTGAACATTACAGAAGATACTAGAACAAAAAGGCCACCTTTCATCCTGTGATTGGGCAACTACGTTGTTTGTCTGCATTGCCATTGGTGAATAACTAGTTTGGAATGTTGTTAGGGCGGAAGTAGCAGAGAGGGGAAGAAAAACATATACCTAGAATCATCTAGGAAAATCTTATTTATGTAACGAGAGTATCACTTTACGTTGTTCTGTATTTTGATTTCTCATCACCCTTGTCCAAATAATGCTAGGAACGGCTCCATTTTGTCATTACTTTTGAACAAAATTTAAACAGGTACATTGCATCTTTGAGTGTATTTATTTTCCGTGGGTATTCATCTTAACCAAAGGAATACGTAAAGACCCAATGGCCTTAGTATACAATTGTATGTTTGTGACGAAGCACATTTCGTTTGTTTTTATCTAAACACGGAAATCTTGAAGGACACACCCAAATGGCGGATTCTTGTCAGACTGCGTCGCCAGTTTACTCTGTTTTATGTATGTATGTATGTATGTATGTATGTCAAACAAAGTGTAAATGACCCGTTTAAGAGATGAAATACTCAATCTAGAACAAATATATGCCAGGACTTGAAAACGTGCCTCTCCCAAATATGGTGCCATCCGTGTCTGTCGCAGAGAAGTAGGTCAGGTCGAAAGAAACCTGACACCACGCCGGCATGCCGTGATTTCTGCTCTACTTGTTGTTTGTCGCTGCAGCAAAACAGTTCTGGCTAAGTCTTGGACAGGTATAAATACATTTTTATCAGAATCAGATAATGTTAGCCCCCTACTTCGGAAGTTTTACGAGTGTGATATGACCACTCTGAGACAGTAAGAGGGTACAGTCTAAGGAGTGAACGAGTTTTTAACGTTCTTCCATTTATTTGATTTTTTGTTTTCTATGAAGCCTTCCCTTGCATATCTGTTTCTTTTAAGCGATAAGGAATTACATGGAATTACACATAAACCAGTCAACCAACAATACAGTGTAGAGTTTTATTTTGGAAGTTAAACGGGTGTTGTCCTTAATCAGTTTTTCATAACATGTGTTCTGGTTTTGCATCTGTGACCATGCTCTGTCTGAACTGCATGGTGATTGGGGTCATAGTTACCTACGGAAGTACAAAGTATCTGGATTGTTCCTGTAACCAGATGGGAAGCTGTTGTGAAATGGTTCTTCTGCCCCTGCTTATCAGCTGTCTTTTGGAGAAGCGATTAATTTAAGTGCAGGGACCAGGGCGATGTTCAGTTCCAGTCAGTACAAACAGCTGATTATTCAGATACAGAGCATGTTGAACCAGTTTTGCCACATAACAGAGTTTTCTTGGAGGAGGAACAGTGGCTGAACAAATAACGCCCCCCCCCCCCCCCCTCCAGTTCTTAACATTTCTATATGTGCCCTGTTTACCATCACTGCACCTCATTTCCTTTTTCTTTTTTGATGTATTTATTCATTTGTCTGAAGGTCATGGGACGGGTCTGGAATGAACTGGGCAAGGACTAAGCATTCGTTTATTTTTAGACTTGCAGACATGGCTAGGACGGTCGGGAAGTTAAATTTGAGTGTCTCTTTGAATTTCAGAGGTCACAGTGACTAGGCATATCCAACAAGGTTTAAATTAAGTCTGTTAGTAACAACGACATGTTGTTGGTCAAATTTGTTCCATCTGTTTTTGTGCCCACGAGGTGTACTACATGTTATAACATCTGTGAACTTGTTATATAGTATATTAATCTAAGTCATATCCCTAAGAACTAGATATGGCAAGAGAGAGTGGAACACAAAGATACTTTTTTTTTGTTTAACACAACCCCTTAAAAAAAAAAAAAAACCCTTTTTTTTTCAATATCAGTTGACTGAGTGTTTGAAACAGTGAAGTATAACATAGTACTGCAAGACTGTTTTATATATGAGAGTTTTGACTGAGAGCCCTGAATCCTCAGGGAGTGTTCCCAGGCCTAGACCTGAACTACCATGCCATGTAGGTCACTGTGAACCTGCTGACTACAGCCTTGTGCCTCATATGACTAATGCCACGTGACCTGCCACGTCACCCTCTCCTCATAATTAAGTCTGAAGTCAAAGGCATGTTTGTACAAACCATCTGTACCATGTACCGGCTGTTTACCCAACTAGCACAGGGCCTTCTGCTTTCCATTTTCGGCAGGTTCTCAGAACCCCTCTGCATTGTAGGTTGTTTGTCAACATCTTCTTGTACCCTGAGAAATCTTTCATGTCATTCAAAAGCATTGAAAAGCACTGAGTGCCTTTCCAAGAAACAGTGAATTATACGGTTTATGATGAAATGACTGAAGGTGACTTTGAAAATGAATGGATTACTCTGTTTAACAACCCAAAATTAATCAATCAGATTATTTGATTAAGGCTATCAAAACACAGTTTCAGATCAATTCACACCCTCGGTACAGAGCTGCTTCTCCGTTTTTAGCCAATCAAATGATTTATACATCATATCTTTGACACTAGAAAAAAAGGTTAAGTAAATTTATTGTTGACATTGTTTGTAATAATTCATTACACTGGAAAATCTCAGGCTATGAGGAAGTGTAAAAATTGATTCGCTGTAAATTAAGGATGTGAAGGGATGGGCTTTATGATGTTAGCCAGCTTACTTTGTGCTTGTGAAACGGTTGAAACTAAGACCATGTCAGTAAACCCGAGGGCACTGCCGTATCAGCAGGTACTAACACGTGACTGACGCAAAGAACAGCTAGCCTTTCGCAACCGGCTGTGATAATTATCGATAATTGTCGATGTGTCTAGAAGCAACTAGTTCGAGAAATATCAATCGTTTTTCCAGATGCCCGGTCATGATTACTGTTATGTAGCGAACTCGTCGTTGTTATTATTACTGTATCTGATGTGAGGCTACATGGCGTCCCCAGAGAAAGAGAAAAGGTACGTTGCGTGGCAGTCACACAATACAAGTTACTGTTTGGATTTGACAGTAACCAGGGGCAACAAAACTATACCGACGGGGTTGGCTACCTCTAGGTAGCCTATTGATAGCTAATCCGGTTCTAAAGAGATTACTTTCTGTATACTAATGTCTGCCAGCGATAATCCTTGTTCGGTCACATTCCCTGGATATCTCACCCCATACATAAATCGACACTGAAGTTTGAACCACATTTACATATGAAATGTAATCAATGATACAGCTGAACCCAAATCCTCTCACACTTTAAATTTCACACATCTGAGATGTGTTTCGTGTGATACAGCGGACACGGAGGTTTGGTTAAACACACAGGTGGATGTCACTGCGGTGCTGTCCGTTTCGAGGTGTGGAGTGCTCCCGATCTCCATGTTTTCCATTGCGAGTAAGGGTTTGCCGTTCTTACATGCTATTCCTCTCACATCTATTTTCTGGTACGATAACGTGTTAAGCACCATCCAGTCGCAGGAAATCAACCTAAACAACAGGGTCCCATCTCACACCTGATATTTGAATGGTAAATAGGCTGGGTGTTTTGGCATTGTTTTATAAACATTGAGGCTAAGTAGCTGTACAGAGGTGTCAGACAATAAGGAGTTAAGTCCTAGGATGTCATCAGAGCGACTTCTGAATAAAGGCCTTATGATGATCCTCTCTAGAGACAAAGACACCCCAATATGTTTCCAATTTAAATTTCATGAGTAATGTTCACAGCCCGAACGCCATCTGCTGGCAATGCAAGTCTCTTACTTTGTGTGTCTCTAGCTGCGGGATTTGCACGAAGAAACAGAACCACCATTTCATTGTACCCAAATCCCAGTTCACCCTTTTAAAGGTATGTCTTTGTGTATGATCCGTTTATAACACACATACTCGACTGAGTATTGCATAGTGTTTGGTAAACCCTCCAATTCTATTCGGTTGACTGGAGATAAATGACGATAATTTCAACACAATTTTCAGGGTCTGGATAATCTCACAACGTATACATTCAACACTCACGTTGCCAAACACACGTTCTGCAAAACCTGCGGAGTGCAAAGTTTCTACACACCCCGCTCTAATCCTGATGGTTTTGGTGAGTGGAATGTCATTTGCCACGTGACTCCATTATTTCTTTTGTAAACACTGTATGTGTTGTTTTAAGATAAAACATGTGATCTTCATATGGGTGTAGGTTGTTTATTACTAGTCTGTTCATTTTTACGTTTTTACATGTGTTGGTTTTATGATGCATATGTATATTATGTACAATGTGACATACATATGATGTGTTTGAGTGACATGGTATAAGTCTGTGTTTTTGTTGGAGTGTGATGGTATAAATAGAGCACAGGGCCATGTTTATGGTAAAAGTGTGTGTGTGTGTGTGTGTGTGTGTGTGTGTGTTCTTTCTTCTCAGGTGTGGCTCCTCACTGTTTGGATCCTGGTACTGTGCGGAGTGTGACAGTGGATCAGTTCAATGGGTTGAACTGGGAGGAGAGTATGCAGAAACATCAGACTATCAAAAGCATGTCAAAGCCAAAGACAGATCATGCATAACACACACACACACACACACACACACAGTTGTACTTCTATCTTTGTGAGGACACTCATTGACAGAATGCATTCCCTAGCCCCTTACCCTAATCTCAATCGTCACAACTAAATGCCTAATCCCAACCCTTACCCTAACTCTAACCTAAACCTGATTCTAACCTGAACCTTAAAACCAAGTCTTAACCCTCAAACAGCCCTTTGAAGAAGTGAGGACCAGCCAAAATGTCCTCACTCCCAAGGTCTAAAACTCACTCTGATCCTCACAAGAAAAGCAAGTATGTACAAGTATACACACACACAAAATATTTAATGTAAATATTACTAATCAGCACTTTCAAAAAATTGCATTACTTGCTAAAAGAGATGCCTTTGGGGAGTCAAAAGTATGATATGTTCACAATGTTTTAAAACACGAATCACTTGAGCGTAACACCAGTACTATAAAAAAAAAAACACAAAGCCAAATAATTCACACTTAATGTCCACACAGAACATGTATCCAATACTGTGTGTGCCTTAAGAGTGCATTTATAGTAATATATATCTTTACATTTGTCCTGAGAGGCAGCATCTGCAGTCAAGTGTGGCTGTGATATTAATTAACCGTCAGTAATTAGTTTTAGGTGTGATACCATAAGTGCTATTCATCTGTGATGACTGGTTTGAAGTGGACCAGTTGTTGTCTAAGTGATGTTATGTATTTGGTCTCTGTCCATTTTCTGTCTGGTTAAGTGACTTTGTGTGTGCGTCTGAGAGGAAGTTTTCTCTGTGCTTGACTGTATTTTAGTTCACGGTGCCGTGAGGAGACTAATCGTGATTTAATTAAACAAGTTCAAACATGAATCAGGGGGGCTTTGCCCACCCCTCTCTGTCTGTGATGGTTTTGTGTAGGCTCTTGCACACTGTTGTTTTACTCCTTCGTGTTTGATGTAGTTGACTGACGTATTTAGCTTTGGCTGCTGCTGCTCCTGAACGACTCCTATTCCTCCTTCATGCTGAGATTTGCACTTTTCAGTCAGATAACCATTGTAGATAAAAGCAGAGTGTCAATGCTTTTAATTAAATAAACAAACACATTTTAAATTGATTTATTACTTTATAGTCACATTGTTGTTGTTTGTAATTGGAGAGAAGTGTTTCTCAGTGAAACTCAAACTAAAATAGTTTGTACATACGTTACAAAATCAGTTTCGTAAGGCAAGTAATGATTAACATCTGTGATTTCAGTGCACTGTACAGAACAGTAGAAAAGAGGTCTTTGTCACAAAGAAGACATTCTTTAAACCATTAGAGTGACAGTGGGTAAACAGTCGACAAAAGCCTTCAGTGCCTTAGTGTTGTCCCTCAGGCCACGCAGCTGTATGAGAGAGCCATCTGTGACTAGTAGATCTTCAGGTTCTTTGTCTCCACGGCGATGGCTTGGAATGTGTTGACAAACATGTAGCTTGAGAATAGAATGTAGAGGTATCGAAACCACAGGAGCTGGGTGCGATGACACAGCATAGCCCTCTATAAGCAGTGAGAGAGATGGAAAGTATGTCATGCAGGGCAAATGTCATGTTTACTAAATGTGATTTGATCATTGCCTTGAGTACACTCTGTCACACCAAATGTTGTTTGTACACAAACACACACACACACACACACACACACACACATATATAACAGTCATGTCTACAGGGGGCTTTCTGCAATACTGCAGCAGGTTTTTCTAAAGGCTGGGTCAAGGTCACTAACTTACACACACACACACACCCACACACAAACACAGCGCTACCATCTGTTTAATGGAGCTCATCCGCGAGAGGCTAAATAGGCATGTAAGCTGAGGCGGTCTGAGGGCAAATGGGCTAAAAACATGCCTCGCGGCCACAGACAGAGGAGAGCTTAGGAGTTACATTGTTATTGGACATGTTATTCTTTGTGCAGTTTTTACGCAGAGGAACACAGTGTAGTGTACATACTGTCCATATTGTCTGTTATTATATAAGGCACATTCAGTGTGAGTCCATTCAGTCCAAATAATGGCACATGGAAAATGTGCGCTGGGAAATTTACAGTGGTAAGTGAGGGTTACATGGACATTTCTTCATCAACACTCACCAGAGTAAACACAGTTTCTTCATCAACACTCACCAGAGTAAACATAGTTTCTTCATCAACACTCACCAGAGTAAACATAGTTTTTAGCATAATGGGAAAAAACAACATCCACTTTAGCACCGAGTGTGGAAATGGGGGTAAGGTGAACTCTGTATGTTACATACAGTTGCTTATGAATATCTAATTGTTGATCATCTTGATGCATGTTAATATTTAAATCTTCTTTATTGTATGTCATTTTCTTCCAGGCTAAATTATAATCCCCCTCTCTGATATTATCAGGTAAAAGGTCATCTGTAATCTGGAAAGGTAATCTGAATTTCACATATTAAATGTATAATGAATTTGAAAGGCATGTACGCACATACACATACATACATATGAATGTTCAACAACTGGCAGACTGTTTCCCCTCTTACAATATAGATCAAGTCTCCTTAGCAAGTGGAGGTTGGTACACTTATTTGAGAGTGTATGCGAATTCTAGACTTCTGGAATGGTAGATGTTTCAACAAACAGTCAATTATAGGATTGTAAAAATATTTCTGTTTTTTGAAAAGCACAAAAAAAAAACCCCAACAACTTTGCACAGATGAGAGGTGAGATACAGAGGAAAAATAATGTAAGGTACAACATTTATTAACAGAGAACTCATGGGAAACTTATGGCATGCTCACCTTGGCACGCCTACACTCCTCTAAGCCAATGACACAGCACAAATCAGAGGGACGGAGCCAGCTGATTGGTAAATCCAGGACCGACAGGTACTTCCTCAGGATGCTTACAGTGCGTAAGGCAAGGACCTGGCAGTCTGAGGAACAGAAAGAATTAGAAAAAAAGGGAGGGGCTAACCAGGAACGCTTTAGGTGAAGAAACTGAAAACGTTCTTTCTGATGTTGTTTTTCAAAGCTGGACAGTGTTAGCGTTTGAAACTTTATGCAGAGTTTCCTCTGAGAGCAGTCATAGGTAGCTGGTGGAAAGACAAATCACAGTTATCAGTCTGTCCTATAAAATGGGCTCTATAAAAGAAGACAACTGAAACCTAGACTGTATGGAAACATAGTTAACTCTGCCATTAAAAGTAAGAAGTGGAATATACTTTATATCAACATTTGATGAACAGAGAAAATGACGAGATATTTTTGTAGTTGGTTTAAGTTTTTCCATTGAAAAACAAAGAGCCCTGAGAGAAGCAGGACTCCATGCTTTGAGCTCCTCCTAGAGGATGGGAGGGTAACAGCAGCTGATTGTGAGACGGTGAGAGAGAGGATACCTGCTTTGTTCAGGTATTTGAGATAGCTTAACCCAGTCACATTGAACATCTGTGCTCTAAACAACACCCTGAGACGAAGCCACATGCAGGAGAAACGTGAATATGTCTTTTTATGATGCACCAATAAAACTCAGTTAACCTTTGAGTTCAGCTTACAGCGCTGTTTCATCCAGTTTGTTTACCTTAGCAACAAAACTAGCCCAAGCTTTAGTAAGGGTGATTGCAGTATAATTCCTATCTAGGATTATAAATCTGATATCTTGAAGCCTGGGTTCTATCCTTCCCATTATAAACATGGTTCACTCAGCACCTATTATTTAGTTTGGGCCAATGGATATTTTCCACAGATGTACCATCTGTCCTCCAGTAGCATGACTGAAACATCAGCTGAGCTGAGAGCATGCAGATGTTTAAGTCCAAAAATTACATATGCAAAACTAAATAATTAAGTATAGCTCTAGGCTCTGTCTGATATTTATCCCCTATACGAGATACAGAAAGGTATGGCCTCAAAGCCAACACCAGGTGGTGCTCTTCACTGAGAAAAACAGTCGCTACAGCGTGACTGCCCCCGACTCCCCCATCCCCCCACCCCCCCACCGAAAAAGTTTTGAACTTGAACTTGAACAGTCATGTTTATTAAAAGGAAGAATGAGTAAAGTAAACATTCAATTTTACTCAGAATAAACTTACCAGCTGGTATTCTCCCGGCGAAAGCTAGATGACTGTGGGCAGAAAGCAAAAAAACAATGAGCCAAATTGCACTAAACCATTCCAGTAAAACAAGAATGAATAATTCACTGGAAAGACAGACAGACTGACTCTGGATGGTTGAGCTTTCCCCTTACTGTATCAAAGGTTTGATGTGGACTGCCCAACAATACTGTAGAGACACACACACACACACATGCACACGCGCACGCTTTGGCCTTTTCTCAGATTAGTATCGCACTAATTCCCTAGCGTTTTCCCGGAAATCAAAGCTGTGACCCTGTTCCCAGTAACCTCCTGTATAACCAGTGAAACCAGTGCTGAACCTGCTGCCTCTTCGGGGCCGGTACGGCTAAAGCAAAGTGAGGTTTCTGTGTGCCTGTCTGTTCTGCCACTCTGCATTACACCACCTCTATCCCTAATGTCTACAGAAGCACTGGAGCAGGATCGCTGGCAGCAGCCCAACTAGGGAGGAGGTCAAAAATGTTCAGCTCCCATACAGCACACAGAGATTTTACACTGTCCTCACCAAACTAGCCCAACAATGGGAGCTTATGGGATTTGTAGGACATAGTGCGTGTGTGTGTGTGTGTGTGTGTGTGTGTGTGTGCGCGAGTGATTATGTGTGTGTTTGTGTGTATGTCTGCGCGTGTGTGTGTGTGGGCTAAGGGGGGGGGGTAAGCTGCTCACAAATTCTCATCATAACATCAGTGTATTACAGTCTCTGTTTTTTCTCATGATCTACTGCTGAGTAACACACACACACACACACACACGCACACACACACACACACACCCTCATGAAATATGTACCCCAAGCAAAAGGACAATTTAGTGTTTAGCGTGTCAGTGGCACGGTGAAGGAAAAGAAATTAAATGTATATGTGTGTAAGTCTGTGATGTCACATTGCCACCCCTGGAAATTAATTTAGCGTGGGGGGGGGGCGCGAGAGAGAGAAAGAGAGATGATGGCTCATTATAACTATAATATGAAATGTAGTGTGTGTGTGTGTGTGTGTGTGTGTGTGCGTGTAGAACCATCAGTCAAAACACTATACACTCCTAAATCTGTCTCTCACCACTTGATGGATTAATGCAACTCCTGGAACAACAGACAGAAGACCAAAGCCAATATCATACTTCCTCCCTGTCTCTCTCTCTCTCTCTCTGTCTCTCTCTCCCTCATCTCTCTCCATTTCTCTTTTTTTTCTCTCTCTCTCTTCTTCAATCATGATTTTGTGTGGTATTCTGAGAGAGATGGCTGTCTGCTTTGTGGTGCAGAGTGGCTTTGAATGATCCCTAAACTATGCAAGACTGGAATTATACAAAACAGAATCAACAGGCTGGGCCAGAGAAGAAGTTTGCTGGTTTGAGGGGAGCATGCATGCGTTTGTGTGTGTGTGTGTGCGTGTGTGTGTCTGTGTGTGTGTAGTGCATGAATGTGGTGTTTCTGTGAGCGGGGAATGATGCAGTCAAGGAAAGCAGACTGTGTTACAAGGTTTCTGAACAAGCTGACTCCAACTCAGTGTAAACTGCATATGTTTCTGAGCAGTGCTTTACTGCTGTGTTTTATCAGCTAACCTCAGACAGAATGGGTTTCTGCACAGGCCGAGCTGTCAACATTAACAAAAAATCACTAACTAACAAACAACAACAACAACAACAACACTAATGCTAACTCTGGTTTGGTATCTGTTTCAGTCACTGGGGAAATGAGGATGTGGATAAGGGTCAAATCTATTGTCTAGAATGTGCTCTGGGTGTAGTCATGCAAACTCCTCCAAAACAGTTTTTTTGTCCAACCGATGGAATATGTCTATAGTCCACATATTGAATATGCATTATGAAAATGGACAGGCTAGGTGATACCTGACAGCTTTGTAGATGGCAATGTGGTTGGCATGGCCGCTTACTCCACGTCCATCAAAGGTCAAAACCTGTCAAAACAAAAACATTAGTGTCTTCAAATACACGACAAGCAGCTACATATACAACAACAGCCAAAATGATCCATCAAACAATCAAACATACTTTTAAACAGGTTATCGCCTCTGGTTTATTTATGCTCTACGTGTTTTTGGCCTATACTTTCTTTCTGGAGGCTTCTATACTCCTTTTTTTTCGGCGGTATAACTGGACCGTGACAGCAGAATGTGTCTGCATAACTGAGAGGAGAGAGATTGCCATTTGGCAAGAGATAAGCCTTCTCTTAAAGACTGTTTCTGCTTGCTACTTTTTCTCCTGCATGATGAAGGGGAAAAAGGGATAAGACTAAAAAATTCAGACTATTGAAAAGTGTTCATTTGAAATCAAAGCAGTCAGGTGAGGGTTTTCAGCAGAGGAATGATCTGAACCATGGTCCAGTCACGTGCCAGGAAAATCCATCTCTCTTTCTCTTTCTCTCACTCTTCCAAAGAGCCACAGTCTAGAGGAGTATTTAGCATTGTGTGACAGACACGGACAGTTTGGGGCTTGGGAATGCTGAGAGAAAGAGAGAGAGAGAGACAGAGAGAGAGAGAGAGAAACATAATTTGCAGGAAATGCATTGCTCTGCCAAAGCAAACAGGGCTTGCATAGTGGCTTCCAGAGAGCCAGACAGAGGGGATACATGTTTTTACTTGTCTCAGAGCAGATTGTACACTTCAGAACAGACACAATAGGAAGAACAGGGTTGGTGAGAGTGAGAGAGAGAGAATATTTAGGATATTTCTATCTAGGCATAGGGCTGATACACACACAGCCACGCATATAAGCACACATACTTCTGGCACACATACAGTTAACTACATGTGCAAGAGTATGCATGCATGGGCCCACACACAGACACACACACACTCACAAACACACATGCACGCACACACACGCAGCTGTGTCTAGGAATGGCATAGATACACACATATTCATGTATGTATGTACACAAACAAACAGACAGACACACACACACACACACATGCATGTTGAATTGCTGTTTGCTTCAGTGTTGTGTGGCTTTTGGACACATCTGCTTAAACCAAAGGGCACAGTTCGTTCTGTACAGTCCCCAGACCTGTGTGGGAGGGGCCAGCCATCCTCTGTTCCAATAAAGGAAGTGGTCAAGCCCTCAAAACACAAGCTGGCACCGAGTCCTGCTTTCTCCTATTTAAGGGAAAAAAGCCTCAGAAGGCAAAATCCAGCCATAAAGATAATACCTCAATATCAGTGACAAACTCAAAACAACAGCCTCTTCACAGGAGTCTGAGCAGGGCAAACCGACGAAGCAGATCTAAAACAACATCAGTTCATCATTCATGTGTAAGTCACTGAGGTGTCCTGGGTCATTAAAAGCATCTTTTGGTTAGTGAATACTCCAAAACAGGAAGGGAGGAGTCGTTTTTGGCAACCTTGAGTTGCTGCTTGTTGATAAATGTTGATAAAAACATTCAAACTTCATTACTGCCAGAGGTAAGCCAAGTCGTTTCGCCTGGGGGAACTTTTTACTTGCTTTTCTATTGGAGCTTTGTAGAAGTGTGATTTTGGAGAGTGAAGAGGAGAAGAGAGAAAGATCCAGAGAAAAAGGGTGGAAGAGAGAGCGCGAGAGAGAGAGAGAGAGAGAGAGAGAGAGAGAGACAGAAATGTTTGTTCAGATCTTGCCTTTAAATTCCTCTTTGGAAATTTTCTGGAACTTCTTTTTTTTTTTTCTTTATTTTTTCTTTTTTTTCCTTTTTTTTTTTTTGCTTGGTGAGGCTGATTAAAATCTGTTGGCTTGACTTGCAGAGAGCAGCCGAGCAGGAGCAGCACATGCGCCTGCTCTAAACATGTAATTACAGAGAAACACAGAGAAAGTGCACGACATGTTGCTCCTAGTGAATGAATTACCTCTCAGTTTCCTCGGGACTTAATGAGACCGTATCAATCCATGAGAAAAGGCCTTTAAAAATGGTTTTTAACACGCAGACCAGGAGACAGAATGAAACAGAATGAGAAACGGCATGGCAGAGGATGAACTGTGCTCTCGAGGTGAGACGATGCTCTCGGGTAGCCCGACGAGGCAGGTTCCTGCTCTCTGAGAGATGCTAATTACACAACGCAGACGTGGAATGTGAGTTTGCCCAACTTTCCAACAGTTCTGATGTGGTTTCGCTGGCCAAACGCTCAGGCCGGAGTCTGCGAGGCCCTCCACTCAGACTGCGATGCTGTAGTGTAGAGGGGCTCAGCCCCGGCAGCAGACTCGGTCGTGTACTTCAGTTCCCTGTGTGTCACGAGAGCGAGACTACACAGGCTGACTCCCAGATTTAGGGTTACTGAATCACTGAACTGATTCACAGGAAACTGCAAATCAGAGATCTAATGCGGGGGCAGCCGTGGCCCAATGGTTCGAGAAGCGGGCTTGTGACCGGGGGGTTGCCGGTTCAATCCCCGGGACCGGTGAACAGCGCTTTTCCCTCCCACAACAAGTGCCCCAACTGCCCCCTGGGCACAGGCGTGCTGCCCACAGTTCCTACTCCTGGTGTGTATAGGATGGGCTCACAGTGTATGTGTGCGATCTAGGGCTGCCCCCTTAAAGTCTCAAGAATTCACTTATCATTCAACAACATCGAACAGAGCACACCACTTGAAACGGGTAAGCTGCATAGCTAGACGGCCGTCGAAAAAGAGACTGAAGACAAACGTTTGCTTTTTCATCTTGAATATCTCAAATCTTAAGCTGCAAGCATTTCATCTGTTTATTTATTCATTTACACTTAAGATTTATTTATTATGTTGAAAGAGAAATACAGTAGCCTATCCTGTTGAAGAGGAGCGGTTATTATTTCATAGTGGGCAATGCCATAAATTTATTTTAAGCTGTTTCATTTGTTTATTCATTTATACGTTGTTTTTAATGTTTAAAGTGAAATAAAAAAATTAGGCTATAAGAGCTTGATTTAAACAGAAATATATGTGCGTTGCCTGTCTCATTATTTCGACAAATCAATATGGTAGCCCGACTTTATATGTCAGCAATTCAAATAGGCCACAATTCAAATCATGCATCATATGCAGCTGACTTTTATTGATTTTTAAATGCTCAGAATATGTTCCCATGACTCTGTTGCATTTAACTATGCTAATGTCATCGAGATCATCACTGAAACTCTGATTGCCAGATACTCTATATGGAGGGGGGGGAAAGGAAAGAGTAGTCAAATCTTCATATTGAACAAATCTGATTCAACGGACAAAATTCTGAGTCGGGTACAGCCCTAGTGCAATCACAGTGATTCTAAATTCTAATGCAACATATCACAATAATTATCAATAATTTGTATGTTAATTTAAATGCTAGTATTTAATAAGGGGGAGTTACTGGAGATTTACCATTGGATGAAAGCAACGTGAATCAGGCTTAGTTCCTCTTTATGTAAAAACAATATTCATGCTTCAAAAACAGTTAACATCCATCCATTCTGAATAACTGTGGGCGTATTTCACAAAGTATCTTTTAGCTTAGAATCTTCCTTTTTAACATCCTGAGAAGACTAGTCCCTAATAATGTTTAAATGTCCAGATGATTTTTTTTAGAGAAATCTAACTCTCTGAAAGATTCAAAAGAAGTCACATACAACAACCGACATAGGAAAATATTCCATCTTCTTTCCTCTTGATCTCAGCGATGTTTTTTTTATTATTACCATTTGGTGTCATATCACCATCAAAGAACCTCAAACATGGTGTTCCTCAGGACTCAATCCTAAGACCAACCTGTTTTTTTCAGTTTACTAAAAATCTCTCACTTGGCTAAATCATTCTGAGACACGACAATGTTTTGAAACTTATGTCTCCAAATAGCAGGATTAAAGTGGGAACCATTTACATCTTTCTTAAATACACCTAACATTGGATAGCCCAAAATACTCTTCACACGAACACAGAAAAGTCTTGGGGCAAATGCATGCATGAAATGAAAATCAGATCTGATTCAGATTGATTTTCAAAATCAAAACATTGTTATAGCCTTCTGATTTTGACATCTCTTTATCTCAGCTCATCTAGACTCCCGAAAGTTGCTTATATACCTGTCCGGATAAAAACGGCCCGTCCTGTCTGCAGCGAAACCTCTTAACACCTCTAATAAGACCAGTCATGTCTTTCATTCCTGCTTCTTTTTACCGTTTCCAGTCAGTTTCAGGACTGATTTTTAAAATTCCTTTTAATTCATTCAAGGCTAGATGTGACCAAGCTCAACAACAACGTAAACACTCCTTAAACCAGAGGCTTAGGTTGTGTGACCAAAAGCTGTTCTCTGGTCCCTTTAAAGCTCGATTCTGATGGAGTACTGCTTTTCTTAGTTCTGGAACAGCCTATCACTAGTTATGAGACTGGTTTGCTCAACAACATTTTTCAAACGCCTTGTGAAAACATTTTTTAAGCTTGGATATGGCTACGTTTTATCGTGTATCACATTGTTTGTTTTTGTGATATACTGTAAATCTTTAGATTTCTGTACCAGGTTTTTTTGTTTGTTTTTCTTCTTTACAATTCACATCTTATTTCTACCTGTTGTCTTCTAAAGTCCATCATATCCACATATTTGAAAAGTACCACACAGAGAAATGATTTAACACTAATAGAAATAATACAGTTTGTTTAGTCATATCTCTGATTGTTTGTAGTTACAAGGTTGATGGAGTGGGTCCTGATGTGTTTCAGTATGAGAGATGATGTCAGGGCAACACTCCACTCCACCTTAGGATCATCTGGAAGCTCTCTATAAAAACAACAGAGAGAGACGGGGAAAGCAAGAGAGAGAGAGAGAGAGAGAGAGAGAGAGAGAGAGAGAGAGAGAGAAATTTAAGCTTTACATGCAGATAAGTGGCACCTGCCTATAGCACATGAATATGCTGACACTAGAATACACACACTCACACACACACACACACACACACACACACACCTGAGGCAGTGTTGGGAATGGAGAATCTGTGCTGTGTGATTTAAGGGGAGGGGAGCTAAAGCTAAAAAAAAAGGTAAAAAAGTGGAGCCTCTCTCAAGTCTGAGGCCAAAGGTCACCTGGGCCTCTGCCTCCTCATTCATCTGAAACTACAGCCAAGGGAACATGAAGAGCATCCATCACACACACGTGCACACACGCACACACACACACAGAGCCCTGGTCTCTATTCACACACACACACACACACACACACAGAGCCCTGGTCTCAACACACGCACACACAACTCTGGTCTCTATTACCCAGGCCTCATCCTCTCAGCCCACAGCAGTCTAACAAAGACACCCTAGCCCCGTCCCCACCACCCGGCCACCCTCAGTTTTCCCCTCATCAGGTAATGTATTGGGGTCAGCACAAACCCACAGCCATTGACTCATCACACAGACTCCTTCCACCCCCCTTTCTCTCTTTCTCTCCCTCTCTCACTCACTCTCCCTCCCTCTCTCTCTCTGTCTGTCTTTCTGTCTCTCTCTCTCTGTGTCTGTGTCTCTCTCTCTCTCTGTCTGTCTCTGTAGACCTCAGACGTGTGAAAGCAGTGGAGGCAGTGAGGCACACTGAAAACATTTTGGACACACTGAGGTCATCAGAGTTCAGATGAAAGCAGAATCCTGCAGGCATTATTACAGAGAGACAGAGAGAGAGAGAGAGAGAGAGAGAGAGAGAGAACTTAACCATTTAGACACACACACACACACACACTCTCCAAAAAGCTCAAACATTACATATTACTCACTTTAAACTGCATTATGTTCACATTTGCTTTGTGTTTGTCTGTAAAGATGTGTGCATGTATACTTGTGCTTTTACTTGTTTAGTCTATCTGTGTGGGTGTATGTTTGGTTTGTGTGTGGTGGGCAGTTTTCCGTGTGTGAATGTGTGTATGTGTGGTTGGTTTGAGTGTTGGAGGTTGCCTGTGTGTGTCTATGTGTGTGCATATTTGAGAGGACCTCTGTACTGTAAAACTCTGCCTGTCTCATCACTTGGCAGAGAAGGGGTTAAAAACAGCCAGGAGCCAAATCCCAGCTCAAGGTCAGAGAAGAGAGAGAGAGAGAGAGAGAGAGAGAGAAAGAGAGAGAGAGAGAGTTAGAGAGAGAGAGAGAGAGAGAGAGAGAGAGAGAGAGAGAGAGAGAGAGAGAGAGAGAGAGAGAGAGAGAGGGAGAGAGAGAGAGAGAGAGAGAACGAAAGAGAAAGAGAGAGAGAGAGAGAAAGAGAGAGAGAGAGAAAGAGAGAAAGAGAGAGAGAGAGAGAGAGAGAGAGAGAGAGAGAGAGAGAGCAGTGGTCTGATCCTTGTTATTAAAGTAGAAAAGATGGGGGGAGGAGGCTGGGGGTGTGGGGGGGGGAGGAGGATGGGAGAGGTTGAACTCAGTCCAACCCCCCCCCCCCCCCCATCTCTCCCTCTCCCTCCCCCACCTCCACCTCCTGTGTCCCAACAATAGGGGAGCAGGACAGTGGTGTGTGTTCTAGGCTGTGATAGACCAGCACACAAATCAAACGTTTGCCACGGGTCACTGGAGGTCTACACCGGGGAGTGCCTTGTCACAGGGGCGAAGGGGGTGTGTGTGTGTGGGGGGGGGATGGGGGGGGGGGGGTTAGTTGGTGTTGGAGCGGGACGACAGATTTGCAGAATAGAGGTGCATGCTGGGTAGTGGTGTGTGTTTCGATAGTTTAGAAGAGGAGAGGAGAAAAAAAAATGGAGTAATAAGCGGGGGGTTAAAAGCCCACAGAGGATAGGAGCTTGGCCAAAATGTTTTTCCTTCAAGCATTTACGCTTAACTTAATATTTATACATTTTGTAGAGGATATTTGTCTCAGCAGTGTATCCTACTGCATTTTTTGACTCTCTGACAAATGTTTGGACTTGAGGATATTTGGTAATATTTGGAAAAGGTTTCAAAAACCAGATCCGTGAGTCATCCTGCGAAAAACCAAAGCAAGCTCAGAAAAAGAACCCAGAGTACTCTCATTAAATTACCAAAAAGAATCACTGAAAACAAACCGAAAAAAAACCCCCAAAACTACACTCATCTGATCTAAAAATCCAGCTACGTTTGACCCACATCTTATCACTTAGAGTGTTAACAGAAACTGTTCAGCGATGAAAAATGGACAGTGTTTAGCTCTTTTGGGTAGACATTTAGCACACGGAGAGAGAAAGGGAGAGAAAGAGAGAGAGAGAGAAAAAGAAAGAGAGAGGTAAAAAGAAAAAGAAAAAAAAAACAACAAAAGATACATGATCTGCCTGACCTTTCTCAAGCTAGATGAAGGCAGAATGTTGGTTTCACTATGGCAACAGCGCCAAACACCCTAAAGTAACCTTTCCCTCCCTCCCCCTCTCTCTCCCTTCCGCCCTCCCTCCCTCCCTCTTTCCCTCTTTCCCTCTCCCTCCCTCTCTCTCTGCACAGCCATGCATGTGAATGTCTAATAGCTTGCAGGCATTTGAAAGCAGAGGTTGAACTTTGACCTAGTGAGGAGGGGCCGCTGGGCTGACAGACAGTTGCTTGTTTAGTCTGGTCACATGGAGCTCTGGGCAATTCATCTGCCCAGTGCATGCTGGGAAGAGAGAGAGTGAGAGAGAGAGAGGCAGAGAGAGAGGCAGAGACAGACAGAAAGAGAGAGAGACAGAGAAAGAGAGAGAGACAGCGACAGAGACAGACTGAGAGAGAGAGAGAGAGACAGCGACAGAGACAGACAGAGAGAGAGAGAGAGAAAGAGAGAGAGGCAGAGACAGCGACAGAGACAGACAGAGAGAGAGAGAGAGAGAGAGGCAGAGACAGCGACAGAGACAGACAGAGAGAGAGAGAGAGAGAGATAAAGAGAGAGGGAAAGAGAGAGAGGCAGAGACAGAGAGAGGCAGAGATAGCAACAGAGGCAGAGAGAGAGAGAGAGAGAGAGAGAGAGAGCCATAGCAGAGCCTGGTACACACGGGAATTAGAAATAATAACATAGAAATCAGAATTTATTTGAATAATTTTATATTCATTACACAGTCAATATTATCTTACCCTGGCCTGTGTCGAACAAAACAAACATTTGTGTACGGGATATCTGGCTGCAAAAATGTCATAATATTTGAAGGCATGAGGCAGTTTATAGTGTAGAGAGAAAGGAAAAAAAAAAACTGGCTACAATAGTCTTAAAGTGTAATCCCGTGGAATAATTAACTAGCAGCGTGACCAAAATGTCTGTAACCCGTTTTCTGTGACTGTTCTCTCGAGTTCTGATGGTGGTGGAGAAGCGTTTCTCTGAATGAGACCTGAGAGAGTGGGTGTGTCTGTTCTCTGTTTGCTGAACTCTGTGTAAAAACGGAGAAAAATAGGTGTAGTCCTCTACGGGCTTTGGCACAGGCTCTGGTGGATGTACCCATGTGCTTACTGAAAGCTTCTTCCTCACAGCAGCTGGGCTCCATCTCACCAAATGCATCTGTGAGACTTTCCCTCCCAAGAGATGGATCTTGTATGTTCTTAAAAACGTTAATTTTTTTTTTTTTTTGTAACTCTCTCTTTGATTGGTGGAGTCTTTTCATTAGCGTCCGTGCGCTCGCGTTAGTCGAGTTTTCTTTACCGCGTTCTCTCTCTCTCTCTGTAGTCCCAGCCCGCTGCTATTTTCAGCACCTCACTTCCCGATGGTCAATCAGCCCAAATTCATTTTTTCTGCCTCAATCGATTTATAATGAAAGACACAGGATTGGAGGACTTACAGATTCATTCAACCCCTCATTTAATTCCCTTTCTCTCTGTCTGCACTCAGACGCTCATTACTCCAGGAGTCACCAGATCTCTCGACTCCGTACGGACATGCGTTTGCACAAAGGGGTGTAGGTGTGAGCTCATTTTACCCCAGTAAACCATAAAGCAGGGCTCTGAGTCAGAGCGCTGCTGGAATCCTGTTAGAGTTAGAGTTCTCCTGATTACCATTTACTGCTCTTACTGTATCCCACTAGAACAGTACGATGTAGAGCTCTGTTGGGTGGTATGTTCAAGATCCGGTCCCCTTCATGAGTTAGCGTCCTCATCCTGACCAGTCTCATGATAAAGCCCATAGGGAAAAACCCCGAACGTTTTGAACTGTATTTGGCCTTGACTCATTAACTACGTGCACTACAGTTGAACGGTTTTTCGCTTTGCATTCCCTGGCTTCAGTCATGTTGATCACTCTGCTCCTGCTTATTGCTACCATATTGGATTTCTCACTGTATTATTTAATTAGTTAGTTTGTTTATGCTTTAGCAAAAAGCTGCATTTACATTTAAGCCCACGACCCTTGGCCAGATCGCTATCAAGTTAGACCTCAAAAAAATCTCAGGAGCCCTAACCGCAATAATTATTGAAAAATGTTGTTGGTCTTTTTGTACCACTCTTCCAACACTGAGGTCGCGAGTTTAAATTTCAGCGTTACCAGACTGGGTCGGGGCGTAGCAAAGAACAGGATTTTCTGTGTTCCTTCAGAGACGGGCGAACGGGACGTTCCCCCTACCCTTAACCCTCTGCATCTTCTAACGTCCATGGTCCACGTGTGTGGGTCTGTCAGTGAATGAATCCTGGGTACCAATGCGGATCTCAAAACGCCCTACGCTGCCGTGGAGACAGTTGTGAAGCAGGCTGGAGAGAAAGAGTGGCGGCTGACGTAGCCTATCACGGAGGAGCCACGCCCCTTATCTTCACCCTCCCAGACTGATGCAGGGGCTCTACCAAGACGAGGGCTTACAACAGTCTAGAGACCTGACAAAAACAAAATTCGGCTAAAACCGTACGGCCATGGCATGCCAGCTGACAGCTGAGTCTATGGCCTGTCTCACCGAGAACACCCTACAGCTGTGCTACAGCAGAGAAATGATTACAAAGGTTTCTAACCACTCAACCATTTGACCAACTGAGATTTGAAGTGCTCAAAACAATATGGCTAACATGGCAACTCTTCTGTTTTTGTGTTCTTTCCAAACAGCTGTGATATTTAAAAAAAAAACCCAAAAAAAACAAAAAACAAAAACAAAAACAACAACAACAAAAACATGGCGACCACTGGCCAATAGAGTGTCAGCAGTCTTTTGACAGGCTCAGCATTGGCCAATCTTCATGAAACCTGCTATGCGAGTTGACCTCTCAAAAATGGGATCATTGCGCCTTATGGAGACAATGCTGCATTAATCTAAGTTTTAAGTTTCTCGATGTGTTTTGAGTTTTCCAGTGGAACCAAATTTGGTTCAAAAAGGTTCTCAAGAGTACCAAATTCAATAATTATCAAAGGAAGTTCTGAAGTTGTGCTTCATTACACAGCCACCAGGGACTGATCAACTGTTATGGCTGTAGCTTTTCTTTCTTTAATGAAATTCTCCATGCCGCTTTGGGTGTACATGACAATAATCAGGCTCACAAATGTCTGTTCCTTTCCATCAATAAATGCCACAACACTGGAAAATTTCTCAATTTCCCCGTTCTGCTACAAATTCCACACTTTCCCGCTCACGCCTTTATTTACCAATGTGACATCTGACATTGCCTGCTTTGATCGGAATGTACTCACCAGTTAAAACATGTGTTTAGCATTAATCATTTGCACCAGTGTTGGATTTGTTTTGGCAAAGTGAAACTGCTGACCCTGGACATGAAAACAGAGAGCTGGAATCTGCCTGGGCACAGATACACCCTGTTCACCCCTCTGCCCTGGGCACAGATACACCCTGTTCACCCCTCTGCCCGGGCACGGATACACCCCGTTCACCCCTCTGCCCGGGCGAGGATACACCCTGTTCACCCCTCTGCCAGGGCACGGATACACCCCGTTCACCCCTCTGCCCGGGCGAGGATACACCCTGTTTGCCCCTCTGCCCGGGCACGGATACACCCCGTTCACCCCTCTTCCCGGGCACGGATACACCCTGTTCACCCCTCTGCCCGGGCGAGGATACACCCTGTTCACCCCTCTGCCAGGGCACGGATACACCCTGTTCACCCCTCTGCCCGGGCGAGGATACACCCTGTTCACCCCTCTGCCCGGGCGAGGATACACCCTGTTCACCCCTCTGCCTGGGCACGGATACACCCCGTTCACCCCTCTGCCCGGGCACGGATACACCCTGTTTGCCCCTCTGTCCGGGCGAGGATACACCCTGTTTGCCCCTCTGCCCAGGCGAGGATACACCGCCTCCATTTTGGGGAAAAAGACTCGACCTGCATGAATGTTCAGTGAGAGCATCTGAGATCAAGCCTGTGGGAGCTTGCCCAGAGACAAACAGCAGATTTCTGTCCAAAACACTGTGCCAGTAATGTACAAAGCCACGGGAGGAGAGAGAGAGAGAGAGAGAGAGAGAGAGAGAGAGAGATTAAGTATGAAGAATGAGAGTGAGAAAAGGAGAGCAGGAAAATGAAGGATTAATAAGGTGGAGAGAGAAAGAAAGAAAAAAAATGGCACAGACAGAGAAAGTGAGAGGAAGAGAGAGCAGGACACACTCATTCTCACATTCCCTCAGAAGGCAGAAGGTATGTACTGTGTGTATCAGTGGGTACGATAGGGGGAGGGAAAGGGAGAGAGAGAGAGAGACAGAGAGAGAGAGAGAGAGAGAGAGAGAGAGACAGCCCTCAGATGTGGCATCTGCTCCATGGCAATGTGAATTATAGAGCAAAGTAATGAACCCTACACACACACACACACACACACACACACACACACTGGCCTGTCTTCCCTCAGGAAACAGACACATGGAGGCAAATACAGAGACCAGTTCAACTGGATTTTAACAA
>NC_044509.1:2760733-2790733 GCF_902362185.1 Chanos chanos | reverse complement strand
CACTCTAGTGTCTCTGAATCAATTAGCTTTTGAATCTCAGTTCAATATTAATGATTCGTGATTTGTGCTTTGTGATTCGTGATTCAGAGTCAGTGATCAGTGAATATGAGTGTAAATTTTATTCCTTCAATGAATTTTCTTTTTAGCTTTCTTTAACTACTTTTTAGCTCATCTGAAAACCAACATCACAGGTTCACAAAGAAACTGCCATGGGTCACCCAACTCCAGGCTCTGTTTGTACCTCAATGTTTGGGCCATGGGTCAGCCTGTATCACAGTTTGGGTTGGGGGAAAAAAAAAAAAACTGAGCAAACTCAAACCTTCAGTTTTCCCTTGGGTTCATCTACGTCCATGTTTGACACAAAAGAACAAAATTTAATTAAAACAGCAACAAAGCCCTTCAAAAAAAATAGAACAAATGAACTAATCTTCAGTTCACTTTATTTAAAGGTTCTTCTTTTAAAAAAAATGAGCATAAAAAAACTAAACTTGAGTGACAGTTATTGCTTCGCCATGGCGATGAGGTGGTAGAAACGTAAACATCAGTGTCTATGAAGGTTCTTTATCAAAAAAATGACTGCACGATTTCCACCGTCGTAAAGTAAGACAAAACTGAAGTACTGCGTAGTTGAGGCAAACGGGCTTCAAATTATGATTAACGTTTATCCTTAATAATCAAAAGCACAAACAGCGTGGAGTGCTTTCCTGTATCAGGAATATGTATTTCCTGTGCAATCTGGCATTCAAGAAAAGCGAAAACGTAAATGTAAATCTCTGTGAGAGTAGCACACACACACACACACACACACACATACACACACACACACACACACACACATACACACACACTCACACACACACATACACACACACACACACACATACACACACACTCACACACACACACACACTCACACACACACACACACAGTCACACACACACACACACACACACACTGTGAACAGTGAATTTGTCCTCTGCATTTAACCCATCCAACACACCAGTAGTGAACACACACACCAGACACAGGAGCAGTGGGCAGCATTCTTTGTGCATGGAGAGCATTAGGGTTAAGTGCCTTGCTCAAGGGCACACAGCCGTGGATGTTGGTCCTGGGAATTGAACTGGCAACCCTCCGCTCACGCGCCCGGTCCTCTAACCACGGCTGCCCTTAAAAAGGCTGAGCGAGCAAGCAAACAAACAAACAAACAAACAAATAAACAAACAAACAAAAACACTTGAAGCTGCAATTCACACATACGAGAGCCAAGCAGAGGCCTACAGAACCATGGGCTTTGGGTATTTTAGTAGAAAGCCATCATGCCCCTAATCGTATAATCACCTTTTCCTTACAGATCTCACAACTGCACCTTCTAATTTCAAATTTTCTTCCCAAACTGGAAAGCCTCATTTATGAACCCATCATTTTCCTTCAGCTCAGGTGAAGCTTCTCATTCTCCCAAACTCTGACTTGTATAAGACAATGACAGGATGTGTTCATGGAGCAGAGCACCATTCACCTCCCTCTAGCAGAAACATGGAGCAGAGCACCATTCACCTCCCTCTAGCAGAAACTGCAGAGGCCTCAGACCAGCAAAGAGGGAACGGTTGGACGGACCCCAGGACCATGCCCCCATCCAAAAAACACTGCCAGCTGTGTCTGTGTGGTTTCCTGGGCCAGTCGGATCCGAACCCTGAATCCCAGATGCGGGAGGCGGCTCGGGCCTGTCAGACAGTCCTTTAACGAGGTGGTGCACCAATTGGTAACCCAGGTAACTCTGTTCCTTAAACTCATCAAGAGCAAACACCTGCTCCTACAATGCAGACACATCTAATTTTATTCATGAAGCATGCGCTGGTCCACATGTAGATATATACACACCTACACTCTCTCTCTCTCTTTCTCTCAGACACACACACACACACAGCTGTTTTGTATAACAGTGACTACGGCGATAGTTGCCTGGCAAGACATCACATGATATTATTAGCACATCTGACGAACGTAAAAATAGGTCCAGCCATGTCTGATGCCAATGACTGCAAATAAAGACATTGAATATTTTATACTGTAGATTCTTTGGCTAAGGGTTATGGAAATATTAAGACAGGTACAATGCCTTGAGGGCCAGAAACTTCCATCTGTGGGAGATTAATGGTGAACGTCAGATTCGTCTGCACAGAATGGGATTATTAAATTAAATAAGGAAAAAATTCTCCAAAGCACTCAGCAATTAGTTCTCAGCATGGCTGGCTTTGAGTTTACTATCACTCCCAGACTAGGTCAAAAAAATTGGAACATATCACTGGCTTTGTGTTTTTTTTTTGTTTTTTTTTTTTTAAATATACATCTCCGTGAATCAAAGATTTACACCAGTGTTTTTCGAACAAGGTAGGTCTTCATATGGTGAGATATTAAGTTTGCTATAAATTCACTCTACGGCTAAATGACTTCAAATCACAATACTTGACTTTTAAGAGCTTTCACTCAGTTAATGCATGCTCAGACTGTGCATTTGTCAGTGTTGAACCCCCATCCCCAAAAGCAGGGAAACCGCCGATATCCAATGGACACAGGGCTTAGAGCTGATATATGGGCCCAGTGTTGGTCTACACTGATATCAGATGTGGTCTGCTCTATGAGAAAATAGTTGCTTTCCCCTAGTCCCCTAGGCTCACATATAGCGATGTGAACATTTAATCCAAACTTTCCCTTTCAGTATTTGAAGCCACAACATCATCCCATTCTCATGCTTAACGACCAAGAAGAACTTGTCCTTTCAGAGAGTGGGCAAAATGCTGAATGAATAAAAAAAAAAAAAAAAACCTCCAGAGGAGTGTGTGTGAGAAATGTAAATTTCAGACTGAAAGATATTACAGTGAATGTCAGACATGAAAAGTTACCAAAGGAACACAGAGAATCTACATCATGCATCGCTTTGGTACTTGTATCAGTCAAGAATCAGAGAGCTGAAATTAGATCAATGAAAATTAAAACTGAAATTAATATCAGAAAATGAACATTACAATCATTATTTAATAACTTTAAAAAAAAACAACAGCAACAACAAAAAAACTTTTACACATTACGCCTCCTCTGAAGAGCAGGTCAGATCAAGGACGTCCCAAAAAGAGAAACTGGCCCCCCCCTTCTTTTAAGCAACCTCTGGGGAGGCATCGTTTATGGCCCCAAGTGACAGGGGGAGCTCATACATCAGCCCAGCCTGACTCCACTTCTGTTCTGGAGAGAATGGATGGGTTTGATTTGTAGCTGGACCACTGTTTGCTCTCAGGGCAGCCGGGGGTGGGTGTGGGGGTTGTGTGTGTGTGTGTGTGTGTGTGTGTGTGTGGGGGGGGGGGGGGGGTGGGGGGGGTGGGGGGGGGTTGTCTCTGCCCAGAATGCTACACTCTTAATGGGTGTACAAAGTGCAATGAAGGCCTTGAGGGGGTGGGGAGTTTTGCCCCCTTGTCCCTCACCGGGCTGAAGCAGTTTCTCTTTGGCCTGGTGAGGGACCACCCCATTAGGGACACACTAGGATTTGAATCAATGCTGCAGTTAGATGGATTGAGAGGCTCTTGATTGCATTACTGTACTAGCGTATAGATAAAGTACTGTGAATGATTTTAATTTCTTTGTATGAAGCTTACAGTGTGTGTGGTACAAGACCGCCTGGCATTCCCAACAAACTGCCTTGGTTAACTTGTCTGGATTTTTATAGAGAATTAAGAAAGAAGCGTGTGTAAGCTCACAAAAATGTGAAATCTTGCGGAATGCAGTACAAACAAACAGACAAATAAGTAAACACAAGAAATTTGTCAGTGTCATTTCCCAGTTACAATTTCAACTACTTCCAAGACACACTGTCCAAGTGCTTTTCTTTTGTGCATTGAGTTCAATTGTTTACAATGAAAAAGGTGTTCACATAGTATGCCCTAATCAGGGTTGATTATAGAGACTGTTTTAAAATTAACATTGGTGAATTTGATGAGTGCCCTCATGCATAATCTCACTCATTAGACTGTTTTACACAGATCCGACAATTCATTACTGTACCCTGCTGTTTAAAGTATGTGTGTGTAGTTCATGAAAATAATTAGTGTTGTGAGAATCAATTGGATTGAAATCTGACTTTGTGGGTTGTAAATAAAGTGGTATATGTAATTTCTGTCTAAATGTCTAATTCAGAATAGTTGAAATAATAAAATACTGTACTCAAGTGGATGTAGGTTGCGCTTACTTGTCATCTATGATTGTGACCTGCGAAGCAGGTATTCCCAAAACTGCACAACTGTCCAGGAGCTCCTTCTGACGTTGGACCCCTTGGTTGTAGTAATTGCCTGTGTATTTTCGGGGGGAGATGATGAAAACAAAAGTGGTTTTCAGCTTGTATCACTGTCATTGACCGACTCATTGCAATTTGGCACAAACACGCAAAGGAGTTTGTCGATGCGACCGAATGTTTCCGCCTTCTTAAGGCGACTGAAAAATGTTAATTACGCATCGAAATGCTCTGAACCTGTGGTTGAAACTGGTCTTTATATCAGTTAAGCACATTTAATGGCAAAATACACCCACACGCACTGGCTAGTGTCAAATAAACTTTGTGCACTGAGCTAGGGAAGGGGTCAGATTCATCTTATTCAGGAGTTTAAACCTACCTGACGATAAACATAATACAAGAATGGAGACATTTAGCTCAACAAGTCTTATTATTGTTGGTGCAAAGAACATGCACTCATCGTCGGGATGCGCAGTGACAAGCAGCACCCGAACATCACCAGGCTCGTGCGCAACTTTTACTGATTTCCGTGAGTACGACTCATGTCTTTCGCGTGTCCGGTACAAATTGATGTCTTCGCCTCTTAACCTCAGCAACATTTTATTCCATAACGTTGGCCATTTTACCTTGTATCGGTAATACACCAGCTTTATCAAAGTTAAGTAAAATAAAAAGATTAAGCCTACGGAAAGCAGAGTAAACATTACTGACGTTCCTCTTATTCTTCCGTGGTGTACACCATCAGCTTAAAAAGCGTTCCCACATATTTTTTACGATTTGTTTACAGTAAACTTTTAGAAAATGCAAATGATTGTGGTCGTAATATGAATCGGTTGTGCGTGAACTGTGATTTAAAGAGAGAAGATTAAGCCTTAAGGAATAATGTTTGTGTTTATACTTCGTTTGTTCTAAAAAAAAGAACCTTTCGACTGCGTGGAGCTCGTCTGTGAACCCACAAGACAGTTTGCAAACTTAAAAGTCATTTTGCGATACCCTTTCATTAAATTTCCAAAATGTGGAAACGCATATTAATTTAAGATGAATTAAGACGCATCTTATTAAAAGGGCATAATCATGAACTGGTAAACAGCACTTTAGTGGTTTGGGTGGGGTGAGGCTTGTAGGAACTTTTAGGCCGCCTGTGGGGAGGCTTTTAACGTCACACCACTTTATCCTACTTGGTGTACAAAAGTAAATTAAATACGCTGTTTCATGATATCCATCGGCTGTTGTTATTTTTGAGGGTGTCTTATCGAGGTATTTGGACGATATACTAAATCCACAACCTGAAAATATTAGAATCACATACAATTTATATACATTTGAGGCAAAAACGTCTTAGCTAAGTACTGCTAGGACAAATACAACCATAGAGGTTGAAATGTGCAGCAGTTCAGTGTCTGCAACACTCAACAGTCCGTCACGCGCGGAATAAAACATCTCTTCATTTTCAGTACAGAAGTTTTTCTTCAACTTTTGATCCGGGTAGTTTCATTAAAATGAGGTAAGAGTCTTTATATTTTATTGCCGTTTGAAAGCGATTCGCTTTTTAAACGAGCTCATACTTGTACTATTGACGTTCATACTGCTGGCTGTTACGTTGGCTAAGCTAAATTACCCACTTTGGCGAGCTGCAAGATGGCGGCTAGGTTTAGAATGCAGAGGTGAAATGTGAAAATCAGCGAGTTATTATTGTCTGCCAACGTTAATTTCGTGTTTTAATAGCTGAAATATCAACAAGAATTATTCGTCTACGTGTATCGACTCTCTCTTGCATTTACGAACGTGAGTATTTAACATTGTGGCACAAATGAATACCATATTTCCTCGTTGAAGCTAGGATTGGCTAGCCTGCTAATATGCTTGTTAGCCAATATAATACCCTTCGTGAAAGTGCAGGGATGCCAACGCTGGTTAGTGAACAATTTGCTGCAGGAGGAACTTTTCTTCTTTAGGTTAGTCATAAGCACTCAGGCGTGCTATAATCTGTTTCTTTTTCTCCTAAGTATCGTGTAAAGGAAATAGTTATATATTATCTCATAGACTTGTAGTGAGTTTCACAAGTTAGACCTTACAGTGAACTGCCTGCCAGAGATTTTTTTTTGCATAGTGTCTTTTTTTGTTGTAAGTTGTAAGTTTCGGTGGAGTTCGTAGTCACTCGTCGAAATTCTACTCCACGTGTAAAAAAGTCTTAAAGGCATTTTTGAATGATGAAGTGCGGAATTGCTGTAACAAGGTCAGAATAGTTCATACGCTTTGTCTTCTAATACATAGAGCTAACGTGTAGTCTGTTCACTCTGTTACATTATAATCTGCTAATTGAACGATATCCAGCTACTTTTCGGGTTAAATCAGATACATGAGCATGTGTTTTTTAATCAAAATTTATTCTGTGTGTTTAGAAGTTGTGTCCACTACCAGTAGCAGGAAAGAGATCTGATAGTCAGTGACCTTAGATGGTTATGTGGCGAAAGTATCTAAATTTCCTACTGCAGTTGAATAACGGGTGTTGCATACATATTAACCCAGACCTAATTTGAGGTTTTGGCATCGCTGATTATTTTGTACCTGTCTGATGACACACATTCAGTTTTACTGTTAAACCAAGCTAAAATTCTGAAGGTCTTTGTGAATCAACCACAAGGAAGTTAGCTATAAGTTTGATTGGACGACTCTTGCAGCATCGTCAAAAATGGATGCTTTGGCACACGTATCTAATACGTGTTGAGTTATTTACTGATTTACTGTCTTACATAATAATTTTATGTGTTAAATTTGCTGTCATTGTGGCTTTAGGTAGATGCCCCTTTGAGTGGTCTAAGTGAATGAGGATCTTGTTTGTGGTAGGTTTTTTTGTTTTGTTTTGTTTTGTTTTGGGTTTTTTTTGCAAGTTGCTCCTGTCCTGTCTAATCAGCTCTCACTGGTGGCGTTGGCAGACATTGGTTGTGTAAAGATCTGATCACTGTGTTTACCACAGTGACTATTATGAATGATGAATCCACAGAAATGAATGATATCCAAACAATTCATTGACACTGATTGCTTGCCAAGGGAGCTCAGAACAATGCAGAATTTCTTGGGTTATTTCTTAGGTTTCTTAGGTGAATTTCATAGACCAACTTTTGAATATACGTATATAAAGATTTCAGGTCAATTTCTGCTTTTTCTTAAGAGAAAAATGTGTTAAACATTTAAGCCAAAACTGAGGCTTGACCTCTAATATGTAGAGTGATGGGTTAAGATGTTCAGATTGGAATAATTTAAAAAATATGCTATGTACATGTGGAAGGGTAGCTAAACATGCTTGTTAACAGTGATACCTGCATCATTTTACATGTTCCTTTATCACAAAAGGTGACACACAGCAGCGGACCTATCTGTTCTTCCATCTACACACAGACTGGTTTCGTTAGCCAAGAGGCTAATTTTAGTCAGCTGCTCCAGAAAAGAGCCAATTTCCTAATCTGACGTCCATCTTTCTCTGAAAACCTTGGTTTGGTCCCGGTCGTCTTCTTGGAGTCATTCTGTGATTAATCATGAGGCATTTCTGCTGGCCCCCGTGTTTCTGAATGGATGAATGACCATCTCTGATTGCTACTTGATTAATTAGGCAGCTGGAGAGACTTTTGCATTTGTGTGTGTGTGTGTGTTTTGTTTTTTTTTCTTTCCTGAGATGCTTGTTTTCCATTTCATGTCGCCTTGGTTTTTATGAGTTGCCTAATCTGTTGGCAGACGGACGGTGTAGACTTAGGCAGGATGGATAATTATTGTGTCTTTGTGGCTAGGCCTGGGCAGGGACACTCATTCATACACACACACACACACACACACTCGCACACACACAGGCCCAGGCTGCCACGTTGACTTTGCTTTGCTCAAAGTTTGTTCAAACCAAATCTAATAGGCTGTTTTTCCCCCTGCTCTCTCCTGGATAAAACACAATCTTTGAATACAGAACTTTTCTGGCATGAATGGCAACGTTAACCGAAAAGGTGAATGCACTTTGTTACCGCATTATCAGAAGGAAAGCCGCACGGCTGAGCACTTTTCTGTGGTTGCAAGATGTCGTTTTTGAAACAGAAACGTGGTGTGAGCCACACAGGTGCCCGAGAGTTGTGCTGAGATCGGAGTTCGCTGGGCTGATGCCAAAGCCACATTACAGTAACGCAGGAAGGGCGAAATGTCTCTCCTCTTGGCATCAAATCTGCAGCACTGTATGTCTGCCAGTCTCCTGCTACACATATTGGTTTCTCTGAAGTGTTTCTTGTCACGCCATGCGTGACAAACGTGTTAGAATAATGTACAAACTGAAACTGTGCGTTGTTCTTTTTTTTTTTTCTTCTTCTTTTTTTCTTTTTCCTTTTTTTTTTTTAATTCTCTGCTGTAGTGTCACTATGACTGGATGACATCAGCGCAGCAGATGTTTTTGACAAATCCTCGATTTCACAGGAGGGGGGAGTGACATGCAAGCTGCTCCCCCCTCCCTCCTCACAATTTTTTTTTTCAATCCCACTCTTACAGTGCACCCTTCCTTCCTCCTCCCTGAATAGCTGTTTTTTTTTGGTTGTTTTTTTCCTCAGACATTAGGGACACACTAGGATTTGAATCAATGCTGCAGTTAGATGGATTGAGAGGCTCTTGATTGCATTACTGTACTAGCGTATAGATAAAGTACTGTGAATGATTTTAATTTCTTTGTATGAAGCTTACAGTGTGTGTGGTACAAGACCGCCTGGCATTCCCAACAAACTGCCTTGGTTAACTTGTCTGGATTTTTATAGAGAATTAAGAAAGAAGCGTGTGTAAGCTCACAAAAATGTGAAATCTTGCGGAATGCAGTACAAACAAACAGACAAATAAGTAAACACAAGAAATTTGTCAGTGTCATTTCCCAGTTACAATTTCAACTACTTCCAAGACACACTGTCCAAGTGCTTTTCTTTTGTGCATTGAGTTCAATTGTTTACAATGAAAAAGGTGTTCACATAGTATGCCCTAATCAGGGTTGATTATAGAGACTGTTTTAAAATTAACATTGGTGAATTTGATGAGTGCCCTCATGCATAATCTCACTCATTAGACTGTTTTACACAGATCCGACAATTCATTACTGTACCCTGCTGTTTAAAGTATGTGTGTGTAGTTCATGAAAATAATTAGTGTTGTGAGAATCAATTGGATTGAAATCTGACTTTGTGGGTTGTAAATAAAGTGGTATATGTAATTTCTGTCTAAATGTCTAATTCAGAATAGTTGAAATAATAAAATACTGTACTCAAGTGGATGTAGGTTGCGCTTACTTGTCATCTATGATTGTGACCTGCGAAGCAGGTATTCCCAAAACTGCACAACTGTCCAGGAGCTCCTTCTGACGTTGGACCCCTTGGTTGTAGTAATTGCCTGTGTATTTTCGGGGGGAGATGATGAAAACAAAAGTGGTTTTCAGCTTGTATCACTGTCATTGACCGACTCATTGCAATTTGGCACAAACACGCAAAGGAGTTTGTCGATGCGACCGAATGTTTCCGCCTTCTTAAGGCGACTGAAAAATGTTAATTACGCATCGAAATGCTCTGAACCTGTGGTTGAAACTGGTCTTTATATCAGTTAAGCACATTTAATGGCAAAATACACCCACACGCACTGGCTAGTGTCAAATAAACTTTGTGCACTGAGCTAGGGAAGGGGTCAGATTCATCTTATTCAGGAGTTTAAACCTACCTGACGATAAACATAATACAAGAATGGAGACATTTAGCTCAACAAGTCTTATTATTGTTGGTGCAAAGAACATGCACTCATCGTCGGGATGCGCAGTGACAAGCAGCACCCGAACATCACCAGGCTCGTGCGCAACTTTTACTGATTTCCGTGAGTACGACTCATGTCTTTCGCGTGTCCGGTACAAATTGATGTCTTCGCCTCTTAACCTCAGCAACATTTTATTCCATAACGTTGGCCATTTTACCTTGTATCGGTAATACACCAGCTTTATCAAAGTTAAGTAAAATAAAAAGATTAAGCCTACGGAAAGCAGAGTAAACATTACTGACGTTCCTCTTATTCTTCCGTGGTGTACACCATCAGCTTAAAAAGCGTTCCCACATATTTTTTACGATTTGTTTACAGTAAACTTTTAGAAAATGCAAATGATTGTGGTCGTAATATGAATCGGTTGTGCGTGAACTGTGATTTAAAGAGAGAAGATTAAGCCTTAAGGAATAATGTTTGTGTTTATACTTCGTTTGTTCTAAAAAAAAGAACCTTTCGACTGCGTGGAGCTCGTCTGTGAACCCACAAGACAGTTTGCAAACTTAAAAGTCATTTTGCGATACCCTTTCATTAAATTTCCAAAATGTGGAAACGCATATTAATTTAAGATGAATTAAGACGCATCTTATTAAAAGGGCATAATCATGAACTGGTAAACAGCACTTTAGTGGTTTGGGTGGGGTGAGGCTTGTAGGAACTTTTAGGCCGCCTGTGGGGAGGCTTTTAACGTCACACCACTTTATCCTACTTGGTGTACAAAAGTAAATTAAATACGCTGTTTCATGATATCCATCGGCTGTTGTTATTTTTGAGGGTGTCTTATCGAGGTATTTGGACGATATACTAAATCCACAACCTGAAAATATTAGAATCACATACAATTTATATACATTTGAGGCAAAAACGTCTTAGCTAAGTACTGCTAGGACAAATACAACCATAGAGGTTGAAATGTGCAGCAGTTCAGTGTCTGCAACACTCAACAGTCCGTCACGCGCGGAATAAAACATCTCTTCATTTTCAGTACAGAAGTTTTTCTTCAACTTTTGATCCGGGTAGTTTCATTAAAATGAGGTAAGAGTCTTTATATTTTATTGCCGTTTGAAAGCGATTCGCTTTTTAAACGAGCTCATACTTGTACTATTGACGTTCATACTGCTGGCTGTTACGTTGGCTAAGCTAAATTACCCACTTTGGCGAGCTGCAAGATGGCGGCTAGGTTTAGAATGCAGAGGTGAAATGTGAAAATCAGCGAGTTATTATTGTCTGCCAACGTTAATTTCGTGTTTTAATAGCTGAAATATCAACAAGAATTATTCGTCTACGTGTATCGACTCTCTCTTGCATTTACGAACGTGAGTATTTAACATTGTGGCACAAATGAATACCATATTTCCTCGTTGAAGCTAGGATTGGCTAGCCTGCTAATATGCTTGTTAGCCAATATAATACCCTTCGTGAAAGTGCAGGGATGCCAACGCTGGTTAGTGAACAATTTGCTGCAGGAGGAACTTTTCTTCTTTAGGTTAGTCATAAGCACTCAGGCGTGCTATAATCTGTTTCTTTTTCTCCTAAGTATCGTGTAAAGGAAATAGTTTTATATTATCTCATAGACTTGTAGTGAGTTTCACAAGTTAGACCTTACAGTGAACTGCCTGCCAGAGATTTTTTTTGCATAGTGTCTTTTTTTGTTGTAAGTTGTAAGTTTCGGTGGAGTTCGTAGCCACTCGTCGAAATTCTACTCCACGTGTAAAAAAGTCTTAAAGGCATTTTTGAATGATGAAGTGCGGAATTGCTGTAACAAGGTCAGAATAGTTCATACGCTTTGTCTTCTAATACATAGAGCTAACGTGTAGTCTGTTCACTCTGTTACATTATAATCTGCTAATTGAACGATATCCAGCTACTTTTCGGGTTAAATCAAATACATGAGCATGTGTTTTTTAATCAAAATCTATTCTGTGTGTTTAGAAGTTGTGTCCACTACCAGTAGCAGGAAAGAGATCTGATAGTCAGTGACCTTAGATGGTTATGTGGCGAAAGTATCTAAATTTCCTACTGCAGTTGAATAACGGGTGTTGCATACATATTAACCCAGACCTAATTTGAGGTTTTGGCATCGCTGATTATTTTGTACCTGTCTGATGACACACATTCAGTTTTACTGTTAAACCAAGCTAAAATTCTGAAGGTCTTTGTGAATCAACCACAAGGAAGTTAGCTATAAGTTTGATTGGACGACTCTTGCAGCATCGTCAAAAATGGATGCTTTGGCACACGTATCTAATACGTGTTGAGTTATTTACTGATTTACTGTCTTACATAATAGTTTTATGTGTTAAATTTGCTGTCATTGTGGCTTTAGGTAGATGCCCCTTTGAGTGGTCTAAGTGAATGAGGATCTTGTTTGTGGTAGGTTTTTTTGTTTTGTTTTGTTTTGTTTTGGGTTTTTTTTTGCAAGTTGCTCCTGTCCTGTCTAATCAGCTCTCACTGGTGGCGTTGGCAGACATTGGTTGTGTAAAGATCTGATCACTGTGTTTACCACAGTGACTATTATGAATGATGAATCCACAGAAATGAATGATATCCAAACAATTCATTGACACTGATTGCTTGCCAAGGGAGCTCAGAACAATGCAGAATTTCTTGGGTTATTTCTTAGGTTTCTTAGGTGAATTTCATAGACCAACTTTTGAATATACGTATATAAAGATTTCAGGTCAATTTCTGCTTTTTCTTAAGAGAAAAATGTGTTAAACATTTAAGCCAAAACTGAGGCTTGACCTCTAATATGTAGAGTGATGGGTTAAGATGTTCAGATTGGAATAATTTAAAAAATATGCTATGTACATGTGGAAGGGTAGCTAAACATGCTTGTTAACAGTGATACCTGCATCATTTTACATGTTCCTTTATCACAAAAGGTGACACACAGCAGCGGACCTATCTGTTCTTCCATCTACACACAGACTGGTTTCGTTAGCCAAGAGGCTAATTTTAGTCAGCTGCTCCAGAAAAGAGCCAATTTCCTAATCTGACGTCCATCTTTCTCTGAAAACCTTGGTTTGGTCCCGGTCGTCTTCTTGGAGTCATTCTGTGATTAATCATGAGGCATTTCTGCTGGCCCCCGTGTTTCTGAATGGATGAATGACCATCTCTGATTGCTACTTGATTAATTAGGCAGCTGGAGAGACTTTTGCATTTGTGTGTGTGTGTGTGTTTTGTTTTTTTTTCTTTCCTGAGATGCTTGTTTTCCATTTCATGTCGCCTTGGTTTTTATGAGTTGCCTAATCTGTTGGCAGACGGACGGTGTAGACTTAGGCAGGATGGATAATTATTGTGTCTTTGTGGCTAGGCCTGGGCAGGGACACTCATTCATACACACACACACACACACACACTCGCACACACACAGGCCCAGGCTGCCACGTTGACTTTGCTTTGCTCAAAGTTTGTTCAAACCAAATCTAATAGGCTGTTTTTCCCCCTGCTCTCTCCTGGATAAAACACAATCTTTGAATACAGAACTTTTCTGGCATGAATGGCAACGTTAACCGAAAAGGTGAATGCACTTTGTTACCGCATTATCAGAAGGGAAAGCCGCACGGCTGAGCACTTTTCTGTGGTTGCAAGATGTCGTTTTTGAAACAGAAACGTGGTGTGAGCCACACAGGTGCCCGAGAGTTGTGCTGAGATCGGAGTTCGCTGGGCTGATGCCAAAGCCACATTACAGTAACGCAGGAAGGGCGAAATGTCTCTCCTCTTGGCATCAAATCTGCAGCACTGTATGTCTGCCAGTCTCCTGCTACACATATTGGTTTCTCTGAAGTGTTTCTTGTCACGCCATGCGTGACAAACGTGTTAGAATAATGTACAAACTGAAACTGTGCGTTGTTCTTTTTTTTTTTTCTTCTTCTTTTTTTCTTTTTCCTTTTTTTTTTTTAATTCTCTGCTGTAGTGTCACTATGACTGGATGACATCAGCGCAGCAGATGTTTTTGACAAATCCTCGATTTCACAGGAGGGGGGAGTGACATGCAAGCTGCTCCCCCCTCCCTCCTCACAATTTTTTTTTTCAATCCCACTCTTACAGTGCACCCTTCCTTCCTCCTCCCTGAATAGCTGTTTTTTTTTGGTTGTTTTTTTCCTCGGACATTAGGTGCACCACAGAGTGCACTACATTCTTCTGTGTAGATGCATCTGACCATGTGGCAGGAACCAGAGTGAGACAGATCCATTGGCCCTACTGTCACTAATGACTAATTATGGACTCTTAAGCCTTACAGTCTGAGTAGCACACTTTATGAGTTGAGAAGCACTTAACGCCTGAATATCTGTGATTTGTTAGAGATGGATGAGAGTAATGGAAAGATGGCTAGCTGAAAGATGTACTGGGAAAAAGGGTTGATGCTGAATGAAGAAATAAGATTGAGGGATAGGTCATAGAGGGTCAGGGGGCGTGGGGGGGGGGGGGGGACACAAATGTTTGGATGAGTGAAGTTAGAGATTAGGATGGAGCAACAGAAAGTACTGGTAGGTTCTCTTCGCCAAGCCAAATCTCGTTGTCCCTTTAAAAGTCAGCGTTGACCTCTTTGCCGGAAAACTGGAGCAGCTGGCATTGCCATGGAAACTGCAGGAAAAGCCCATATGCAAAGTCCCTGATAGAGGGCACAAAACCCTCCCTGGATTCCAGGCTAGGCCTTCTCACAGTCAGCTCAACTTTTATCGATTTAACTATGCAAATGGCCACGCCACGTGTGCCACAAGGCAGCACAAAGGTGTGGAGGTGTTGTCTGAGGTAGGAAAGCTCTGGGCTACGTACTCTGATTTCAGTTTTATTATTGGCTGTTTCTGCCGGGTCAGGCTTAGCACACGCGGTGATGGACAGATGGGTCATTCACGTCTCAGTCCTCTGGGCAGCGATGTAGGCCATCCTCGTTTGGTTCGTCTTTATTTTTTGTCGTAAAAAAGAGGCCTTAACCTCGACTCCTCTCTGCTCTAATGGAGAGTAACACAAGCTACTCGACAAGAGTTTAACCTCCTCATTTTTTAAACTTGTAATGCATAAGCCAGGTCATTCTGTCTTGTGTGAGGGATGAAAAGACAGACACGTTTTAGCCAGTTAGTTTTGTCTGCCTAAACCTCACTCATGCTCCCTCTGAATGGGTGAGTTTGTTAGCTGACTAACGGGCGTGTAACAGATTAGCAGGTAGCTGAGGTTTACCTTAAAACTTTATTGCAGTATATAAAACTAACTTCTGACTTATAAGTGGTTAAATTTGTTCCTTTTACCTTTTCAGCAAAACTTATGAACTTCTGGTCTGTTCTTCAGTAACTATGTGACCATTACCTGGGTCATAGTCTTTTTTCGGATTTCACGTGGGGGGATTTCAAACAATCCCCCATGTGACAGGAACAAGATTCTCTTGGGCCCAGTTGTTAGGAATACTGATTTGCCCAGTCCTGAAATTCATCTTTCTGCAGAATCATTTTTTTTTCCTTAATAAAAATCCGTTGGCTGCTGTGGATGCGTAATCAAGAGTCCAAACACAGCCATCGTGTTGAATGAACTGATTTAGCCATGTGTTGGAGCAGGGCGCTCATAGAATGAGTTACTAGTAGAGGGCTGTGCTACACTGCTGTGATAGGATGATAACTTTTGCTTGGACTGTTAAGTTTTCTTGACTAATTTGGTTTGCTACCAGTCTGACAGCATTTCGTCACATGGCTTATCACTGGGCCTCTCAACTTTTGTTTTTCTGTCCAGAGTGGGATCTAAGGTTCCCTCATCACTGGCTATGCCATCACAGCCATTAATGATTGTTCATTTATTAATATATTTAAGGTTCTGTTTCAAAGCGGTTCCCTTTTCCACCGTGCAACCTGAACTCACTGTGAAAACACAGAGAGAGAGAGAGAGAGAGAGAGAGAGAGAGAGAGAGGGGTGACTGAGATCTGGCCCCCTCTCTCTGAGCCCTGACCTGGGGTTTAGGACAACACAGATAGAGAAGGGGAAGCTGCCTGCACCCCCCCCCCCCCCCACACACACACACACGCGCGCACGCACACACACACAGACTGGAATAGACTCTTTGTAAAACTGGGGTTTTTGTGCGATGTGGAGCACCCTGTAGTCCTTTTGGGTGCACTCCAACCTGGAACCTGAGATATTAAGAACTGGGTCTTACATTTTGCACCCTCCTGTTTCCTCTGTTAGAGGTTACTTACTCTTGTTTTCACGGTTGCTTGACAGGCTATCCATCACATTACCGTTTACAGTGAGATTCACCAAGCCCTTTGCTTGGTCACTGTATTCATCAAAAACCTTCACGTGCCCATGCAACCTGCACTCTGATTCAGCAGCTCTGACCCACACGCTTGAAATGTCACTCTTTTTTTTTCTCTTTTCTTTCTCTTTCTCTTTCTTTTGCACAATAAAAAAAATGCAGCAAAAATGTTGCTCATGTTTGTTTAAATGCAAACAAAAGTTATTGTTTTATTTGAAGGATCTTCTTTTCAGACAAACCATTTCAGACAAACACTCCTGCATTATTGTTTGTTCAGTGCGGACTTCAGAGAGAAAATCAGTAGTGCTGGATTAGATATATCCAGATGGATATAGATTAGGGGCGCAATGTTATGCAAAAGTCACGGTTCAGTACATACCCTGGTTTAGAGGTCACGGTTCAGTACATACCTTGGTTTAGAACTCACAGTTCAGTACGTTTTCAGTACAGTGAAAAAAAAAAAAAAAAAAGGCTATGCAAAACATGAAATTTCTTTTCATTTATTATGAATTTAACTTGTAAACATATAAACTTGCACAAACTTGTAAAACAGTGGCAAACTGGCTGTAATTTCCTGAACACATAAGAAATGCACATAAAGGCGCATACCTTTCTCTCTTAAAAAAAAAAAAAAAAAAACTACCTGCGTCTAGGTAGAAAAAAAGGTCAGTTAATATTGCTGCAACCCACTAACAAAGGATACGAGGGGGGGTGGTCAAGCTCTGGCTTTGCGGTCGCCATACTTACAAGGCTGCATCACTGAACATGTACTAATTCAGTTGCTAAGTTACGGCTCCGTCATGGAATCGGAGAGGAAACTAAGTTTTTAATTTTAGTTCCACACACAGACATGTAGAAGAGAGGGCACACTGTTTCTAGTCCAGTATTGATTTATTGGCTGACGTTTTGGTCAGCTGACCTTCAGCGCGTAAGAAAGTTGTGGGAGAAACGTGCGTGGTTAAAGCTGAACTATATTCATTGGGATCACGACGCACATTGAACCGAACGTCCTGTACCAAACGGGACAGTACAAGCACGCGCATTGTTACACCCTTAACATAGATGTACCTGCAGGTAGAGGACAAAACATCCAAATACATTAGTCTCGCTTCATTGACCTCAACGATATCATGTCATTCCTCCTACTCTGCATGCCATCAAAACATTTTTGCATTTACAACTCCTTGTGTGTCGTCATGTTGTGAATCCTTGCTGCCAATCAAAAGCTCATTGTTATCGTCCCCCTCTCTCTCTCAGGTGGTTTGGCAGTGGAGTCATGTCTTTGAGTCTGAGACGGTGAGTGGATCCACAGCCCTCAGCTCTGGGCCCTGATCTGGTTCGGTCCAGCCGGAGATATAGCATGTCCAGCTCGGGGTTTCCCCCCAACCAGGGGAGCTTCAGCAGCGAGCAGAACCGCTACCCACCCCACTCGGTCCAGTACACCTTCAGCACTGGACGACACCCATCGGTAAGACCCAGAGCTCTGGACCTAGCTCTCTGTCTGAGACAGGGTAATCTGATTGGTCAGTTGAGATGAGGACTCAACAATGCCTCTCAAAGAGAGAGAGAGAGAGAGTGCATGTGTCTTTGTGTGTACGTGTGTGGATGGGTCCGATCCTCTATTTTTTGTATGGATTAAGTCTCTCTTTTGGGTTGGTTTCAGGTAAACACTTGCAAATTTAAAAACGTCTCTGTTGTAGGAAAGAAGGGAGAGAATGAAATTTAGTCAGAGCACGGGCTTATGTCTGTGAGTGTAGAGATCAATCCTTTTTTTTTTTTTTTCCTTTCCTTTCCTTTCCTTTTCTTTTCACGTGCTTTGTCTCATTGAGTGTGTACTGCAGCTATAAGCACTTTATGGCCGTGGTCTGGAAGGCGTCCGAACGCCAGGTTCTGAAATGGGCATTTATGGAGAAACACATTCATTTGCAGTGAGAAATGATGGAGGCTGGGCCTTGGTGTTTTAGGCGTTTGGATTTTATGTTGTGTTTTTGGTGTGCAGGTGAGTCAGAGTGATGTGGCTCTGATTTGTCCAGCTCTTGTGTTGCCGTTTCGGTCATTCAGTGTTGTGCTGACTCTGTTTCGGGGAAGAAAACCTCTCCTCTGTTTTTGTTTAGTTTGGCAAATTGAATGGAAAAACAAATGGACAGATAGAGAGATAGGTGAACGGACGGCTGAATGAAAGAAAGGTGGCTGGGGGGTGGCGGGTGTTGAGACGCTCGGGTCTGTTTATAGTTTATACTGCCTTCTATTTAATATCAACGCTTCAAAGTGTGACTGTTCACAGCTCATATTGATCTTGGGAGCGTGTAAGTCCCGGTCGGACTCGAACCCTGCGTCATGTTGCCTAGTGGCGGCCACGGTGCCTCCCAGTTCCTGTAACTAAGACGGAGCCATTCCACGCTCTGTCTCAGCCGACGCGTCCCTGCAGAGCCAGTCCTCATGGCCATTGAGTGAGCGTAGCTCCGAGCAGCCACTTAATCCATTCACTTGTTAATGGCTTTAAGTCCATTTTGGATTGAAGTCTGTTGAAATACCTCAGACAGCATTGTTTCAGTAACAGACAGTGTAGGGGAGGGACTGATTTTCATCTGGAAACACCTGTCTTGGATGTGTATAATGTAATCTGAAGACATGTTTAATATAGCTGTTTTCACATATGACCTACGGACTATGTCCACAGAATCAGGTTCGGACATTGTCCGAAGTTGCCCTTTCGCACATGTAGCACACAACAAGAGACTGTCTGTGTCAGACGCGTTCTCACCTACTGGAAATACTCCGTTTGGTTTAGGTGAGGGGTGGCATCTGGGTAGAGTGTGTGAGAGACGGGACACGCCGCAAAAAGTACACTGTGGAAATGGCAGTGTTTTGTTTTACAGCACGTCGAATATGGCAGACCAACACCAACTTTTGTCTGACCGTTTGGGCGTCGGCCCTTACCGACAGAAGTTCCCGAATCTCGTCGTCTCTCCAGTTAGACGTTTTCGTTGGCGTCTTCGTGTAAATGACCCTTCCTCTTCACCCTCGGTTGTTTGTACTTCCTGTTTTGCGGCAGTCGCATATTAGAAACGGCACCAACACACCCACTCATTCACTGTGAAATCTCCGGACCACGACCCGTTCTATTCGCACATGCACTCAGTCGGACATCACACGAACTTTGTACTAGGGAGCAGGTAGAGCAAAGCCCGTTTAATGTCCGATCCTACTGATTCGAACACTTGCGTTCTCACACACAGCTCCTCCGGGCAGAGTCTAGATAAATTTAGGGTTGCAGTGCATGTGTGAAAGGGGCTTATGATTGTGCGGTCAGTAAAGAGTTGAATAATAGTGTGACCTGGAAATGCGTTGGTGTGATGGTATCTGTTGTAGCGAATAGGGCTGTAGCTGAGAACTGTGGTTCTGTTGTCTTCAGTTCAGATCATGGTCCGTGTGTAGCCAACCCTGGAGTTTCCTTTCCTTTTTCTTCTTTTCTTCTTTCCTTTTTTTTTTTTTTTTAACCTCCCTCAGCTCTTGTAAATGAAGTTTTTATTTTCCGAAAGCAACGCCATGCCAGTACATATTCCTAGTATAGGAGAACATTCCACTCTGGGTGACGCTCCTGGTAATTAAGAATAACATTAATCATCATTTGAAGTTGGTATGCCGCTTGTCCTTTTCTCTTCATTTCTCACTGCAAGAACACACATGCACCATGCTTATCATGCACCATGCTTTAACTGAGCAGACGCCATTGACAGGTTTAATGACAATGTTAATCAAGTAACCATTTTAAATGAGAGAAGATGTGATGTCATTATTCAAACCATAAATCATGTAACATGTAGGAATAAGTGAGTCCAGATGAATGAGAAAGGTAGATCTAATGGGTAGGCGTCTCCGATCAGGAACTTGAGTTTCTAACGTGGAAAAGGCAGCGGCACATTGATCCGAGAGAGGCCGAAGCAGTCGGTCATCATTTCGCAGTCGTTTATGTCTTTTCCTGCTGAAATGGCAGGATCCAGCAACAGTCCACAAAATCGAGGACCCCCCCCCGGGCTCAGTCATATCACTGATGTGGCGATACTTCGGTGTTGCTGAACATTTACGACGATGGAAGTCTTGCAGTTCTTTTCTTAAAACATACTGATGTTTACATGTCTTCCACTCATTGCCATGGAAACGAGCCTTAAAATAACTGTCGCTCAAATTCAGAAGAATCATAAAAGATACAGAGGATTTGGTTTTCTTTCAGTCTCAGTTTTTTGAGGAGGTTTGTCACTGTTTGTGTTGAATTTGTTCTTTCGTTTTAAATGTGTATTTGTTTTAAAGAGAGAATTTTTTTTTTCTCTAGCCCAAACAGTGATGTTTAGTTGTGCGTGTAGACTGCTTGGCTGAGCTCTCCTTTCTAACACTGAGGCTTTGCACATCAGGATGAAGGAAATTAAAATTCCACTATCAGCCAGTATGTCAAAGGGATGCATGGAAGGACCACGTAATTTGGTGCAGAAAAAAAAAAAAAAAAAAAATCAAAACTGCTTTCCAGCACTTGCTGCAGGGCTAATCCATGCAGTCCTGATACCTTCAGGCTTTTGAGCTTGTCAGTACATGGCCCACTTCATTAACCAATATGATATGGTGTGAGACTCTGTTTAGCATGTGTAGTTAGTCTGACCTGACGCGGGACTTTGTTTGCATGTTCAGCTAGTATGACCTGGTGCGGGACAGTGTTTAGTATGTTCAGCTGGAATGACCTGGTGCGGGACAGTGTTCAGCATGTTTAGCTGGTGCGGCCTGACGCCGCACCACGTGTAGCATGTTTAGGTAGTATTGACCTGATGCAGGACTGTGTTTAGCATGGCTCTGACTTCAAGAACATGGCTCTGGACTTTACTCTGCAGTGGTTCGAAATCCTAAGATGTATCATTGACTGAGGTGCAGACATGTAGCTTACGCAGCAAATTTAACATATGGAGAGTCATAAATGCATGCATATATATATATTTTTTTTTTTTTTTTCAGCACATATGTATGTGAGTGAGTATGAATAGAGGATGAAGTGACAGACAGGGGTTAAGAAGAAAGGAGAGACATAGAAAAAGGAGAGATAGACCAAAGAGAAGTAAATGAATTAAGTGTTTGCTCTCTGAAGTATTACACACACAGATACACAGTCATTATACTGAGTGTTCCTTTATGACCCATCGCTCTTTCTCTTCTTTCTCTTTCCTCCACCACTTCCCCTCGATCTCAGATTAAAGGAAGCCAGAAATGGCGGGGTTCGGAACACTATAAATCAATTTGGTTATCACTTCAGTGCATTCCTCAGAACTCTAAAAACTGATTCCTCTAGACGCCAGCTGTGCTCCCCCCCCCCTCCCGGTCTCCCTCACTCTGTCTCCTCCCTTCTCTGTCTCCCTCTGCTTCTCCCTTACACACATACACCCCCCCCCCCAAACTGGGCTTTCCTATTTGCTGTTTCCTTAAACATCTGAAAAGCAACGTACATCTGAAACATTTTGTGGAGAACAAAGGATTAAAAGTCAAGCAGACATGTAAGGCACACACAGACCCACATATACGCGCTCTCTCTCTGTTTCTCTCTCTCTCTCTCTCTCTCTCTGTCTCGCTCTCTGTTTCTCTCTCTCTCTCTCTCTCTCTCTCTCTGTCTCGCTCTCTGTTTCTCTCTCTCTCTCGCTCTCTCTCTCTCTCTCTCTCTCTCATTGTGTCTCTGAAGAGTCCCAAGAATCTGGAAGGTTCTGTCAGATTTAAAGCTACAGTGTGCTGGTTAGTAATCTCTGTTCTCATTTCAGTCAGGCACAGCTCTGGACCCTTCTTTTCAGTCAGGCACAGCGCTAGGCCCTGCTTCTCAGTCAGGCAGTTGTCTTGGCTCTGTTTTTCAGTCAGGCAGATCTGTGGGCATTGCCTTGCGTGTTGGCACCAGATGCAGCGGCCATGTTGGAGGACTGTGAGTGTCAGAGAACAGCAGCTCAGACCAGAGAGGTTTCCAAGTAGCAGCAGGAGGAACAGCTCTGTCGATCCATCGTAACCCTGCTCTCTCTGAGGAAACTTTAGACACATCTCTCTCTCTCTCTCTCTCTCTCTCTCTTTCTCTCTGTCGTCCTGCCTTGTCTTAAAACCCGAGACACACCACTCTCTCTCTCTCTCTCTCTCTCTCTCTCTCTCTCTCTCTCTCTCTCTCTCTCTCTCTCTGTCTCTCTCTCTCTCTCTGTCTCTGTCTCTGTCTCTCTCTCTCTCTCTCTCTCTCTCTTTCTCTCTCTCTCTCTCTCTCTCTCTCTCTCTCTCTCTCTGTCTCTCTGGGTCTGGGTCTGGAAGCCTGTGGTTGACCAAAACTGTCGTCATGCCCGTGAGGTCCCGAGTGTGCGTGAATGCGGAGAAAGGCAGGGGCGTCTGTAGAGAGTGACAGACAGTGGACTGATTCTGGGTGACATGTATTAAAAGTATTAACCCACTTAGCTACTTGAACACATGCCCCTGGGGTCAGGCCAAGTTTATTGGCTAAATTTGATTACAGTTCTCAGAACAGGACCTTCACAGAAAAGCTGTCCCATGGAAGTGCAGTCTTTCTAGGCATTATTTGTCAGCCACACACTGTAGAGTCTAGGCCAAGTCAGGGAGGGGTGATTGCTCAAGTCAAATTTGCCTTCAGTTTCCTGTTCCAGTGTGTGCACTCACTTTTTTTTGTTTCTGCTGCTATGGGTATTCAGAAATCCCCAAGGGACCGTGTCAAATTTAAAAACGAAGAAAAAGAAAGGTGTGGTTGATTGCTCTCTCCTGATAGCTGATAAAGAGGTCTTGGTGTGGAGCGGTTTATCTGGTGTTTGGTACGTACAGGCTTTACTGGCCTGTAGAACGGCACTGAGCTGTTGTGCTGTTAGCGGTGTCTCTTGGGGAATGGTTTTGATCAGGCAGTACTGAGAGGGAGAGAGAAACGGAGAGAGATTTTGCTGCAGGGCAAAAAAAAAATGAACCGAAGGAGAGAGGCTGCAGTAGCTCTCACAGAGTTTCTCTTTCTTTTTTTTTCTCTCTCTTTCTCCCTCTCTCTGTCTCTCTCTCTCTCTTTCTCTCTCTCTCTCTCTTTCTGTCTGTCTCTGTCTCACCCTCTCTCAACCACTCTTCTGTTTTTTTGGTCCACTTCATCAACCTTCTCTCTCTCTCTCTCTCTCTCTCTCTTCCTCTCCCTCCATCTCTTTCCATATATCTCTTTATCTCTGTTTCATTTCATCAGACGTCTCCGTGTTTTTGTTTTGGGTTTAGTCTGACTCTGATCTGTTGAACTGATGTCTCTCTCTCTCTGTGTGTGTGTGTGTGTGTGTAGGAGTTCACAGTTCCAGACTACCGTAGTCACATACAGGACCAGCAGCAAGGACGCCGCAGACCCTCCCTGCTATCAGAGTTCCACCCCGGGACAGAGAGGTAAGCACGCACGCACGCACACACACGCCACTCCAGGACAGAGAGGTAACCACACTCACACGCGCGCGCACACACACACACACACGCACGCGTGCCACCCCTAGGACAGAGAGAACCCCCCCTCCCCCCACCAGACATGCACACAGTGTTTACAGACACACATACACAAACTCACTTTCCTGCTTCACCTCACCATCTGTAGGGACCCCAACCTTCTATACCGATGTCCTCTGTGAATTTTTCACCTGTCTTTATCCCTTCCTCCCTTCTGAGTCCCAGAGAACGCTCAGCTCCCCCACTCCCCTGCCAGTCTCTCGCTTTGTAGTTCATCTGCCACATGACACCGTGGGGCTTGTAGTTTTTACTCGCTTCTGGGATTTGTAGCCCTCATTAATCCCTTGTTTTGTCGTTTGACAGACCGCCAGAGAGGAGGCATGGCTATGAACAGCAGTTTCACACAGTGTCTGCTCAGCCAGAGCACGAGAGCATGGACGCCAAGCGTCCTCGCATCGAGGGGGTTTCTGACGCCCACTTCCCCCGGGCACCCCCGGGCAGCATCGTTGTGCCTGTACCACACTCTGTACAGGACGGAATGAGGGTCACTCCAGACATCAAAAAGGTCAGTGAGGCCAGTGTTTACACTGGGCACATTGGTTGGATTATTAATGAACCACTGGGCAGTTTGTGTGTTATGTATTTACGTGTGTGTGTGTGTGTGTGCGCGTGCTGTCAGACTAATTCTCATTCTCACGTAGCTGCTGACGTTGAGCAGATGGATTGCAGTGTAACACATACTGTGAAAGCCCTTTTCATTCCCCATTTACACACCTGGACCTGAGTTTTCTGTTCAGATTGTTCTCGCCAGTCAAACCAGTCACGAGGAGCCAAACACCTCATGCTTTACACTACAATGTGCTTCATGTCCATAGGCTGTTGTTTCGCTTTGAGGACCAAAGCCTCAGCCACATGAGTGAATGAACGTGCCTGTTATCTGGGTGGATGGTTGGTCCGGAGCGTCAGGGTTCATTAGCGTTTCTTTAACGTTACAGGAGGCCCAGTTCAGCGTGAAGGTGGAGGCCTCCTCCCCAGTGGGAGGGCAGCATGTGGGAGAGGAGCCCGACACCTCCCCTTCCAAACTGTCCAAGGAGGAGCTGATCCAGAGCATGGACCGTGTGGACCGCGAGATCGCCAAGGTCGAGCAGCAGATCTTCAAACTCAAGAAGAAACAGGTGAGAACCGCCCCTTTGTCCTCTGCCTGACCACGGTGACGGCATCACAGCACCGAATAAGAGCAGGGTTTTCAAAGCCCAGCCTCGGAAACCAACAGCACTGTACTCTCTCTCTCTCTCTCTCTCTCTCTCTCTCTCTGTGCCCAGCACAGACATCCATGCCAGTTAATGATTAAGCCTGTGGTTTACTGAGTCAGGTGTGGCCGCGCTGGCTGCAGGTTAAACTGGACTCCTGTGTGAGGGTCTGCACAGGGGAGTCACTGGCTGCAGGTTAAACTGGACTCCTGTGTAAGGGTCTGCACAGGGGAGTCAGTGGTGTGATCACGGACTGTAAAACACCGTGCTGCGTGTGGGGGATGTATCAGGTAGCGTGTTTCTTTATTGTTTTCAAATGAACATGTTGATGTAAATCTTAACCGATGCTTCCCACACTGCTTAGTAAGATATCGTGAGGTCTAACTCGGGATAATAGGGCCACAGTTGTCCCAGTAAAATTCACTGGTTTGAGTGGCTTTGTTTTGGATACAAGTGGTTGGTGTGGTGGATGGTGGATGCTCCAGGATGGAGCTGTGGGTTTTTCCTGTGTCAGGCAGTGGAGAAGCCTTAGAGACTTCACTGCCACAGGCTTAAGCGGCTCCTCCCTGCGCCGGGCTGTTCTGCAGCGCCGTGTGGCAGCGAGTTTGGATCCGATCCAAAATAGTTTGATGCTTTTAGGTCAGAGGGCTCGGCTGTATGCGCCAGACGTCCGCAGTAAAAAAAGATGTTATGGAGCTGTGGAGGTGTGAGCACAGGCACTGCTCTGCCTGCACGCTACGTGGAAAAACTGCACGCGGAAAGTTCGACTGCAGCTTCGAACATGCAAATAAACTACCAAACAAATGCTACGTTTTTCAAAGACTTTGCTGAATTGGCTAAATGTGTGAGCGCGCTGTGTTTCTGGAGAGCTGTTTCTTATGAACATTTATGCTGATCATTTTGTATCAGTCATGTCTTTTCTCCTGTCTCTCTCTTTTTTTCTGTCTGGTCTCTCATTGCGCTGTGTGTCAGAAGGTTTTGGGATGCCGGCACGTGGTAAGGGATCAGCTCCGTATGAAAGCTTAGCGATCTTATCGAGGGTCACCTCAGCGACAGGTGAAAACCTGGTTAATCTGGTCAGCTCACCCTCACAAAGCCTTGTGGGAAATGGTGTTCCTGTACCGAGAGCGAATCAGATCCCGGCCCGGAGGGGGATGCAGTTTACCTGTGAACAGCGTATCTTGCCAGGCAGATAACATCAGCCCCTTCCTCCCTCATGCCAAACAAGCGGTGGCAACCTGGACCCAGTAAAGCCTTATCCTTCAGGTCACCCACACACACACACACACACACACACACAGGTGAGACCAGAGGGTTGGAAGTAAATCTGCTCCCCCTCTAATGTTGACCTTTCTTTTGAAGGGCAACTTCAAAGTTATGTATATTTTCTTTTTTCTCTCTCTTTCTCGGGCCTTTTTTTTCCCTTTAGCTGTTCCTATCTGAGCTCGGAATTCCGCCCTCATTAGAGGAGGAATGTGAAAGCGGGCTTGGCTGGAATACAGTTTTTTTTTTTTTTTTTTTTCCTTCTTTTTCTTTCTTTTTTTTTTTTCTTGTAGTGTCTGTCTTCCTGATGCTTTTCCCAGGATATTTTTCCCCTCGGTTTGCTGGGGGATTCTTTGTTTATTTGAGGTAGTGTAGCAGTCTCTAATCTCTCCCTCTGTAACCTGTTTGTGTATGGAACCTTGAGCAGGATCAAACAAACGCTGGTCCAGATAACAGGCGGAGCAGAACCACTCCTCTCTGCTGGAGAGCTCGTCTGCTTTTTACACATCTCCACGCTGAGACGCTGGATGTCCATTGCTCTCTGAAAGTGTCCCAGGCTCATGTGACACTCAGTAGACTGAGCCTTTACTGCCTGGAGCTTTTGATGTGGTCTTATCTGTTCACAGTGAATCTGCCCAGCGCTCTCCATACCAGAAGGGTACAGAACGTTACATGCTGTGGACGCTCCTTCACGTGAAGAGCAATGATAGTGTGTTGTAACCGTTGGTCTGCAGTGAAGTGTTCTTCATTCGTCTTAGAGAAGGGGAAGAGAGGAGAGACAAAACACGGAGTTAGCGAGTCAGTGGTGTATCACCCAGGACGCACAGAGGCCTTTTATAAATTCAGGCTGAAGTCAGGCGAGGAATGAGACTTTGAGTTGACAGTGAGGGTGGCAGAGAGGAGAGTTGGAAATGAGTTCAGAGTGGTAATATATTTGAATACAGATTCTAAAAAGCAACTTAAAATGCAGGCTTATTAATTAATACAGAGATGGATAACATTGAGTTGAACTTTTATTTCTTGTCATTCCAAATCTAATTCCAATTCAATCCTAAGTCTTCATAATCAATGTCTTTTCCGGCTCCAGATTCCAAAGGTTGTAGAGAGGTTAGTCCTCAGTTATCAGTTTAAGTGAGCGTTGACCCCCGACCGTGGTACCTCTGTTTGCTCATGACACGGATTTGAAAATGCCGCATGTGTTCACAGATTCTAATGATCATTTTGTGTTTGTGTGGTTTCTTAGCAACAACTGGAGGAGGAGGCGGCCAAGCCAGTGGAGCCAGAAAAGCCAGTGTCTCCACCCCCTGCTGAACACAAACATCGCAGCATTGTCCAGATCATTTACGACGAGAACAGGGTACGCTCACTCAGCCCTTTCTCTCTCTCTCTCTCTCTCTCTCTCTCTCATATGCTGGCTTGCTCTCACTCACTCATGCACCCAGTAACTCTCTTTCTATCACTCCGTCTTTCATTCACTCACTCAGTTATTCGCCCAGTTGCTCTCACCCACCCACTCACGCGTTCACCCGGTTGCTCTGTTTGACTCACTCTCTGGCGGTCAGTTGCACGTTGAGTCAGTTACTCGCTCACTGACTGCGGCTCATCTGTGGCCAGAGCAGAGGGCACTCAGACGCTTTGCGTGCGGTGGATGGATGGAACAGCTTCTGCTTTTTGTGCAATGTTGCATTGTCTTGATCAAATTTAGAAGATGTGTCCCAGTGCTGTCAGATTGCTGGATGTCCAGAGCAGCCTCTGTAACCTCTGGTCCAGACAGAAGTCTAGTCTGGTCCGGCTGAAGTCTAGTCACGAAGCAAAAGACCACTAAGAGACCTAAAACTTTCCCCATTTATTTTCGACAGGAAAGTAAGCGATTAGAAATGGCAATTTAAACATAAACGAGTGGACTGATCAATGAGCTGTATACAACCACACTACTACACGTTAGGACGGACCTGTCATTGCTGCAGTGGAATCGATATCGTGAAAACTGCAGGATGACATATGGTCAGAAAAACGGCCGGAATAAAAAAAAAAAAATCCCTTGTCTCACCACTAGGGCAAGAAGACCATTAAGAGAGAGTAGAAACAGCGCTAAAACTGCAATACCTCGTCCTATCACTATCAATAGAAGAACAATATATGATTGCTGCACAATCACAGGATGACTCTGACTGTCAGTGCAGGTCTCCTACTAATGTACTGGCTACATATGTCAACACAGGCTCCATAGAAACTACTGAAGACCAGGCACTGTGAGAGAGCTGACTATGACTTCAACTGTCGTGTGTGTGTGTGTGTGTGTGTGTGTTTGCGCATGTGTATGTCTGCACACTTGTGCGTGTGTGTTTGTGTCTATGTGCGTGTGTTTGCATGCGTGTGTGTTTTTGCGTGTGTGTATGTCTGCGCATGTGTATGCCTGTGCGCACGCGTGTGTGTTTTTGCATGCGTGTGTGTGGGTGTGTGTGTCTGTGCGTGCCTGTGTGTGTGCAGAGAGAGAGAGACAGAGAGAGAGAGAGAGAGAGAGAGAGAAGTGTGGGGAATGGTTGAGTGAGTGTATCTGAATTTTGGTGATGGTGAGGGAGCACAGAGAGAGATGAAAAGTTGATGGTGCAGGCCGGTGTGTGTCTGTTGGTTCACAGGGAGGTAAAAGGAGTGGAAAGGTGTGTGCCTGTGTGCATGTGTGTGTAAACTGCTGTTTGTTCTCTCTTTGTCTGGTTTCAGCTCAGGCAGGACGTCACTGGAGCTTAGCTTCCTGTTCACACTGCCCTTAACCCTTTCGGCAGGAAAACACACACACACAATCACACACATACACAACTAACAACATACTCTCATACGCACACATAACCATCTACACACAGACACACACAACCGGCCAACCACATACTCTCACATGCGCACAAAACCATGTATACACACGCACACACACAAAACCACACATACAAAACATGCTTCAGAAAACACTTCTTCTGGTTATCTGTGAGATACAAGAACAAAAGGTTTATGAGGCATGTTTGACTATGTCCTCTGCAGTGCTGAGGTTCTTGACACATGCATGAAGCTGAGTGTTTGTGGCTGATTTGGTAGTCCAGGGTGCAGACAGACTTGGAGAGAACAGAGAGTTTATTTGTCTTTAAGTTTGAAATGCCTCAGTACGAGCTGAGACAAGGCATCTGTGGCCCAGTGTTATTTAGGAAAAAACACAACACCACTTTTACTCTGTCATTTTTCTCTTCTCCCCTTCATATTGTAGTTATTTTGATTTGAGGAGCTGCAGGTTTCTTGTCTGCAGTGTGTGGCATGTAGAGTATTACCCCATCACTGATATCTCTGGCCCGCCTCAGCAAGGACACACAGACCTTAGGAGACCCTACCCCTTTATTCCAGAGCCCAGGAAGAAGGCTTTTTTTTTTGGTATGCTGCATGTGTGTGTGAAATGTTTCTGATCTGTTCTTCCTTTGTTTTGTTTTTTTTGTTTTTTTGAGAATCCCTGTGTTGCTCTGGTGGCTGTTCTGTTTTGAGAAAGAGAGAGAGAGAGAGAGAGAGAAGGAGAGAGAGAGAGAAGGAGAGAGATTGGAGGGAAAGAGAGAGGGAGGGGGTCTTGATGTTGAGGGAGAAACAGACTGCCCACAGACGGGCTGGGTAGTTCACAACATCCCCCCCACCACACACACACACA